>NC_037668.1:15632616-15693517 GCF_003255815.1 Theropithecus gelada | reverse complement strand
AGGGGGAGGGCCACGAACGGGGGGGGGGCGCTTCGGGAGAGAGGAAAAAGCCCCGCACCACCCCCCCACGGGGGGAAAAAAAAAAACCACCTCAAAAAAAAAAAAAAAAAAAAAAAAAAAAAAAAAAGTTAAGTTATAATTCCAAACATTAAAAGATCCTTTTTTCCTTTCACAGTGCAACTTTTACTAAAGGGTAATAAAGAATCACCCTATCTCTCTGCTAATGGATTCCAAAGAACTAAAAAGTGCAAGTAAGTGAAATTAATTATAAGACAAAGAAGTGAAGAAAGAGAGATGAGGGAGAGATCAAGGCCTCAATCAAACACTAGTAAAATTTAAACCCAGCAAACCAAACATTTCATTTCTTTCTTCAAAGAGCCTCTATTTCAATATTTCTCTTAAAAATAAGAGAATAAGAATGAAGCATTTTTAAAAACTATCTTTATCTTAGCCAGAAAAGCTTTAATATTTCAAAGCGCTGGAATTGTTGCCTTTTCTCAAAAGGAATAACTAAGTTCTACTACTTCCTCCCTAAGACGTACATTCCTCCAGTGTTCTATAATTAATATCTGTGGGGGCAGTGGAATTTGAAATCACTACAAAACACACCTACTTTTTGTTTCCCTGACAAATAGATGAGAAAGTCAGTCAAGCTGGTTTGTAAATTGTTCCGTTCTTGGGTAATTTTTATTAGGGTCTCTGAGTTCCTTCAACAAATTAAACCTCATATATCCTTAATTCTCACTTGAAATTTTAAAACAGCTGACCAAAATCTCCCCTTTTGACTTTTAAAAGTACTGCTATAAAACAATAAACACTTGGAAAAAGTGGGAGGAAAACAGAGACCATAACTGACAAAAGCCTAGGCGGAAGAAAGAATTTTGATGCAACTATTATTTATTAGTTTATGAAAGGCAGGAAGCCAAATCATTAAGAGTAAAATCATTCAACCCAAGGAAGCTGATAACAACAACAAAAAAGAATAAAATCAGTAAGCCTCTACTCCCTAAAAAATTACGCACATACATACACTCATCCCTCCTCTACAGACAAAACTAACATTAAAGTAATTCTGGAATGGCCTGTGGGGGCAAATTTTAATATTAGTGTTTTTCCATTGCCATTGTAATTTTCAAGATATCTCCATGCCACAGAACCATGTGAAGTTTGTCAGTAGTGTTTCACACTTTGAGTTATGGGAATGTTTATTTGCTGCAAAATTTACCCTTTAGCTTACTATGGAATTTGGTATAGCAAAATTATGGTTCACATATTTCTTCAAACCCACCTAAGGCCATGGATGAAATCACCCTTCTGCTGTGAGAGACAAAGCAGCTGAAAGGAAGAAGACAACAACGGCTTGGAAAGTCTCACAATACAGACAAAAAGGCTTAATATATACCATTACAGTAATTATAACTTATAATTAAGACAGTTCCATGTTTTGAAACATTGCCAGAAACCTGGAAAAATACCACCTATAACTCTATGAACCTAGAGCAATGGAATGAAAAAAAAAAAGGTGACTTAGGCATCTAAAGGGGAGGGAGAGGATGGATAATAATGCAATTATAACAGAGCTCCTGCTCAATGAATCCAGAAATGCCATTAAGCCTAAACCAAGAGTAAAAATATGCAAGAGACCAAAATAGATTTATTATTTCTTTGGAGGGCTGAAACAAAGTTTACCTTGAACCTCAAAAAGAACATAAGTCAATAACACACTAGACTAAGTAGAAAGAGTCATCTAAAATACTAGAATGCCCCAACGGCCTTCTGAGAATAGAGTAATAAACAAACTTAAAGTGCTTTTCCTATATTCTTATTCGACAATCAACAAAGACTTCTTTGACCAAATGTATGAGGAATTTCCCCATACACACCAAGCAAGCAATTCTGCAATGAACACCAGCTAGGTACCCTCCAATTCAATTCTGACACTGGAAGAGAGCATCAGATCCCACAGATTGAGTGCTCAATCTCACAAGACTGAGCCTCAATGGCCGGGCGCGGTGGCTCAAGCCTGTAATCCCAGCACTTTGGGAGGCCGAGGCGGGTGGATCACAAGGTCAGGAGATCGAGACTATCCTGGCTAACATGGTGAAACCCCGTCTCTATTAAAAATACAAAAAACTAGCCGGGCGCAGTAGCGGGCGCCTGTAGTCCCAGCTACTTGGGAGGCTGAGGCGGGAGAATGGCGTGAACCCCGGGGGCGGAGCTTGCAGTGAGCCGAGATCGCGCCACTGCACTCCAGCCTGGGAGACACAGTGAGACTCCGTCTCAAAAAAAAAAAAAAAAAAAAAAAAAAAAAGACTGAGCCTCACTTCCCATGCCAAGCACGAATCTCAGGTTGTTTTAACATTTGCTCTGACCCAACCACCATAAATCGGGGTTCACAAACCCCCTTCTTGGATTCCATTAATTTGCTTGAGCAGCTCACAGAACTCAGGGAAACACGTTTACGTGTTGATTATAAAGGACATAACAAAGGACACCAATGAACACCAGATTAAGAGATGGAGGGGGCAAAGTAGGGCTGAGAGTGCAGAGCTTCCACGTTCTCTCTGGGCATGCCAACCTCCAGGAACCTCCATATGTTCGGTTGTCCAGAAGCTTCCTGAAACTGGTCCTCTTGGATTTTTATGGAAGTTTCGTTATGAAGGCATAATTGATCATTGGCCACTGGTGTTCAGTTTACGCCTTCAGCCCTTCTCCGTTCCCCAGAGGTTAGAGGGTAGGGCAGAAAGTCACAACCTCTAGTCCTGCCTTATTCTTTCCAGTGACCAGCCCCTATCCTTAGGCTACCCAGGGGATGCTAACCATCAGTCAACTCATTAGCATACAAAATGACACTTATCACTTTGAAGACCCAAGGATTTTTGAAGTAGTATGTCAGGAAACGGGATAGAGACCAAATATAGATTTCACAATACCATAGCCCTCTCTCTGGACCTCTTCTCTATCTGTACTTGCCACTCTATTTTACTAGACTTACTTCCCTATCTACACTCTCTCTCTAGTTGATCTCTTCCAGCTTCCTGGCTCTAAAAACAATCCATATACTAGACACCCTATGGTGACTGCTGAACAACTCTATGAATATACTAAAACAATTGAATTGTACACTTTAAATGAGTATTTTTTTGTGAATTATATCTTTAAAAAGATTTCTTAAAATAGACATCCCAAACCTAACACATCCAAAACTAAATTTCTCATCTCCTTCCCAAAATCTGCTCCACTCACAGCCTTCCCCATATCAGTAAATGTAACTCTTATCTTTCTAGTTGCTCAGGCAAAAAAAAAAAAAAAAAAAAAAAAAAGTCATTCTTGATTATTCTCCTCTCTCACCCCACATTTAATCCATCTAGAAATCTGGTTGGACCTACTTTCAAAATAGATCTAGAATTAAATTACTTATCACTTCCACTGGCCAAAACCTGGTCCAAGCCATCAATATTTTACACTGGATTACAACAGCCTGGGAGGCTGAGGCTGGCGGATCACCCGAGGTCAGGCGTTCAAGACCAGCGTGACCAATATGATGAAACCCTGTCTCTACTAAAAATACAAAAATTAGCTGGGCATGGTGGCATGCACCTGTAATCCCAGCTACTCGGAAGGCTGAGACAGGAGAACCGCTTGAACCTGGGAAGCAGAGGTTGCAGTGAGCCGAGACGGTGCCATTGCACTCCAGCCTGAACAACAGGAGCAAAACTCCGTCTCAATCAAAAAAAAAAAAAGAGTTCATCTCCTTCTGCTTAAATGGCTTGCCATCTCACTCTGAATAAAAACCGAAATCTTTACAATGCCTATAAAACCCTTGGTGAATCCCATTTCTCCCCTCCCCAACACCATCCACCATAATCTCTTTGAACTCATCCACTAATCTTCATTTTAACTACTCCTTTCCAGCCACAGAAGCTTTCTTGCTGCTCCCGAAACTCACCAGGTACACTCTAACCTCAGGACTTTTGTTTTTTCTGTTCACTTAGTCTTGCACATTCCCACCTCATATCCTCATGTCTATATTGCTTAATATCATACCTCCCTACTCAAATGTCACCTTCTCAGTGAGGCCTTCCCTTACCATTTAATGTAAAACTGCAAACCCTTCTGTTTCCCGCTTCCCTGCTTTCTATTTCTCTAGAGCATTTATCACCTTCTATTATGTTTAATATTTTACTTGTTTGTTGTCTGTCTCCCCTTACTAGAGTATACGCTGTCTTTGTGTGTGTGTTTGTGTGTGCTTCTTTTTTGAGACACAGTCTCACTCTGTTGCCCAGGCTGGCATGATCATGGCTCAATGCAACCTCCACCTCCCGGGTTCAAGCAATTCTCCTGCCTCAGCCTCCTGAGTAGCTGGGACCACAGGTGTGCGCCACCACGCCTGGCTAAATTTTAAGCTCTGTGAAGGCAAAAATTTTTGTTCATTTTGTTCTCCCGCTGTATCCCCTGTGCCTAAACAATGCCTGGCACAGTAGGTGTTCGATAAATACTGAAAAAACTGAATGCAAGGTAGGGATTTATAAACAAATTTCATCTTATAACTCAAAGTTAGGGTCTGTATCTACCCACCTGTATTACTAATTTGTTTACGTATCATATGTGATCAAAATGCCTATGGCAATACTGTTACACTCTATATGTCATCAATCTAAATGAACCTCATATTTAGAAAGGTTTTTACCTAGACGATAGCTTCAATAATTACGTTCCATTTGTTTTCCCTTTTTTAATCAAAAACATAAATAAATGCCTATCAGAACTTCAAATCACTAAAAGATAGTTTTGCCACAGAGGGGAAAAAAACAAAAAACACAAGAATTTAAAATCTTGACATTCTAATTAATCTATACAGTCTAAATCTTGAATAAATAAGGAAACTATCAAAATTTTCTTGCACTGTAGAAAATATTTTATGAATAGGAAAGGCTGTGTAGGATGGTGGGTAAGAGTGTACACCGCAGATTAAGAATGCCTAGGTTTGAATTCTGTCTCCATCTCCACCATCTATTAGCTCTGTAACCATGGGCAAGTTACTTAACCTCTTGGGATCTCTGTTTTCTAATCTGCAAAATGGAGATCATAATAATACCTGCTTACAAGAGTTGTGAGAACTGAATGAATTAATACGTGTAAAATGCTTAGAACAGTGCCTGGCATACAGTAAGCACTTAACAAAAGTTAAGCTATAAAATTATTACCAGCTTCATGGTCCATCTAAGGATCTTGATATCCAAACTGAGAAACCATTGGCATAGATAACTGTGCTTTGTAAATCCTCTGCAAAAAAAAAAATCCTGTATGAAGATATTTTTTTCTAGTCCACGTTTACATGTTTCATTTGTAAAAAAACATACCAGCTTGCATTGAGATTTACTTCAAAGTACTAAGGGAGAGGAGGTAAAGTTAAGGAGATAGGTGAAAAAAGACTGTTACGTGGTAACTACTGAAGTGGGGAGATCATAGAAAGGTGGTGTGTCATTACCCTTCTGTTTTTATACATATTTAAAGTTTCTATGAAAAACAGCTAAGAAGAGTGTGGTGGCTCATGCCTGTAATCCTAGCACTTTGGGAAGCCAAGGAGGGTGGGCTGCTTGAGCTTAGGAGGTTGAGAGCAGACTGGCAAACATGGCAAACCCCCCTCTCTACAAAAAATACAAAAAATTAGCTGGGTGTGGTGTGTGCACCTGTAATCCCAACTACTTGGGAGGCTGAGACAGGAGAATCACTTGAACCCAGGAGGTGGAGGTTGCAGTGAGTCGAGATCGTGCCACCGCATTCCAGCCTGGGCAACAGAACAAGAATATGTCTCAAAAAAAAAAAAAAAAAAAGACAAAATGGATGTCATGAACACAGTATTTTCCATTTTGTCCTACTAGTTCTTCAAAGAATACGCTAATTTACTAGAGAGGCTGGTCCAATTCGTCTCTTACAAACTGGGAATGTAATTTCCAGACCTGTGCCAAGGTGCCCAAAACAAAATTCTGATGCAATTATTTTTAATACTCTGGATCTTAAAACTTTATCTGCATAACTATCATCATCATAAATAATAAACAATTTGAATGTTTTCTATGTGCTAGGGCCCAATGATGAAATACATGCATTATCTTCTTAAATCTAGCCAAAAACCCTGAGAGATCATACGATTCCTCTACAAGTAGACAGAATTATCTCTACTTGTAGATTGTAGAATTTTCATCTACAGGTACAGAACTACTATGAAAAACAGAGGCTCACAGTTTAAGTACTTTGCAAAGTGTCATCCAGTATTAAGTGACTGGAGTTAACATGTTAACACAGGCCTAACTCTTTTATACTTTTCCATAGTGATTCACATTTTACATTAAAAATGGGAAAGAAGGGCTGGGCCTGGTGGTTTATGCCTATAATCCTACCACTTTGGGAGGCCAAGGCAGGCAGACAGCTTGAGCCCAAGAGTTTAGCCTGGGCAACATGGCAATACCTCGTCTCTACAAAACACATAAAAATTTGGCCGGGCGTGGTGGCTCACGCCTGTAATCCCAGCACTTTGGGAGGCTGAGCTGGGCGGATCACTTGAAGTCAGGAGTTTGAGACCAGTCTGGCCAACATGGCGAAACCCCGTCCCTACTAAAAAATACAAAAATTAGCTAGGCATGGTGGCATGTGCCTGTAATCCCAGCTACTCAGGAAGCTGAGGCATGAAAATCACTTGAGCCCAGGAGATGGAGGTTGCAGTGAGCTGAGATCCCGCCACTGTACTCCTGCCTGGGCGACAGAGCGAGACTCTGTATCAAAAAAAAAAAAAAAAAATCCAAACATAAAAATTAGCCAGGTGTGGTGGCATGCACCTGCAGTTCCAGCTACTCAGGAGGCTGAGGTGGCAGGATCGCTTGAGCCCAGGAGGTGGAGGTTGCAGTGAGTGGAGATCATGCCACTGTACTCCAGCCTGGGTAACAGAGCCAGACTCTGTCCCTCCCCCACCTCCCCACAGAAAAGAAAGAAAGAAGTAGTATAGAAATTATAATCTGGGTAAACTGCACATCAAATCCATACCTCCAACTACTGTACCTGTAATTTCTTTCACTAAATTAAAAATGCTTCCTTCTGATAAACAGAAATTAAAGCAATTCTGCTCCTTAAGTTCTTGATTAGCTATTTCACAACATTATGTTGGCAAATATTTACTGATTGCTAACTGTATGCCAGCACTATTCTAGTTGTTTGGGGACAGGGCAGCAAACAAGACAGCCCTGTCATCTGGTGGAGGGAAGCCAGACAATAAACGTAACAAACAAGGTAATATATACTGAAAATAATATGATATGACAGCAATTGAAGGCACTACTTGAAATAAGGTGAGGCCGGGCGCAGTGGCTCACGCCTGTAATTCCAGCAATTTGGGAAGCTGAGGCGGGTAGATAACCTGAGATCAGGAGTCCACGACCACCCTGGCCAACATGGTGAAACCCTGTCTCCACAAAAAGTACAAAAATTAGCCAGGCACCGGGTACGGTGGCTCACACCTGTAATCCCTGCATTTTGAGAGGCTGAGGCAGGTGGATTACCTGAGGTCCGGGGTTCAAGACCAGCCTGGTCAACATGGTGAAACCCTGCCTCTACTAAAAATACAAAAATTAGCCGGGCATGGTGGCACACACCTGTAATTCCAGCTACTTGGGAGGCTGAAGCAGGAGAATCACTTGAACCCGGGAGGCGAAGGCTGCAGGGAGCCGAGATCATGCCACTACACTCTAGCCTGGGTGACAAGAGTGAAACTCTGTCTCAAAAAAAAAAAAAAAAAAAATTAGCTGGGCTTAGTGGTGCATGACTGCAATCCCAGCTACTCAGGAGGCTGAGGCAAGAGAATCACTCGAACCTGGGAGGAAGAGGTTGCAGTGAGCTGAGATCATGCCACTGCACTCCAGACTGGAAGACAAAGTGAGACTCTGTCTCAAAAAAATTAAATTAAATTAAATTAAATTAAATTAAATTAAATTAAATTAAACAGATACACGTAACTTAAAAAATCTATTAAGACTCCATCTCAAAAAAAAAACAACAAAAAAACAAAGGTGATCAAAGAAGGTCTTTCTGAGGAGGTAATATTTGAGCTTTGATCTAAACAATGAGAATGAGGCAGGATGTGAAGAAGCCCGAGGTAGGCAGAGCCGATTGTATAGGACTTATAGATCAACGTAAAAGAAATTCAGATCTGGCCGGGCGCNGCCGATTGTATAGGACTTATAGATCAACGTAAAAGAAATTCAGATCTTCACGTTGTTGCAATGAGATATCACTGCAGGGTTTTAAAGCAGAGGAATGATATTTGTTTATGCTACAGAAAGATCACTTGAGAAAATGATGGTCTGAGGTCGGGAGTTCGAGACCACCCTGGCCAACATGGTGAAACCATGTCTCTACTAAAAATACAAAAATTAGCTGGGCGTGGTGGCGTGTGCCTGTAATCCCAGCTGCTTGGGAGGCTGAGGCAGGAGAACTGCTTGAACCCTGGAGGTGGAGGTTGCAATGAGCTGAGATAGTGCCATTGCACTCCAGTCTGGGCAATAAGAGCACAAAAACTCCGTCTCCAAAAAAAAAAAAAAAAAAGAAAAAAAGATGGTAATCAATGCTATAGTCAAGCAAATTAAAAGAACTCATCATCTATGAAACATATACTCAGGTAGCCTATTTCTCTAAATTATTTCCTTTAATACAAACAAAAGTCTCATTACACATTATGAAATAAAGGACAGGCCAGGCATAGTGGCTCACGCCTGTAATCCCAGCACTTTGGGACGCTGAGGTGGGCGGATCAAGAGGTCAGGAGTTCGAGACCAGCCTGACCAACATGGTGAAACCTCGTCTTTACTAAAAATACAAAAATTAGCGGGGCTTAGTGATGTGCGCCAGTAATCCCAGCTACTCAGGTGGCTGAGGCAGGAGAATCACAGGAACCGGGGAGGCGGAGGTTGCAGAGAGCCAACATCGTGCATTCCAGCCTGGGCGACAGAGTGAGAGTCCATCTCAAAAAAAAAAGGAAAGAAAAGAAAAGGACACAGTGGCTCATGCCTGTAATCCCAGCATTTTGGGAGGCTGAGGCGGGTGGATCACCGGAGGTTGGGAGATCGAAACCAGCCTGACCAACATGGTGAAACCCCATCTCTACTAAAAAAAAAAAAAAAAAAAATTAGCCATGTGTGGTGGCCGGCACCTGTAGTCCCAGCTACACAGGAGGCTGAGGCAGGAGAATTGCTTGAACCTGGGAAGCGGAGGTCGCAGTGAGCTGAGATCGCGCCACTGCACTACAGCCTGGGCGACAGAGCGAGACTCCGTCTCAAAAAAAAAAAAAAGGATAAAATAAAAATATATCTGGAACATATCCTCAGGTAGCCTATTTCTCTAAATTATTTCCTTTTATATGAACAAAAGTCTAATTACACATTATGAAATAAAGCATAAAATAAAAATATCTCTGGAATCTAACAGTTACTTAAATTTATACTGAGGTCTAAATATAAATATAAGTTACTAAATAATGGATGTCAGAAGAAAAAAGATAAGCAAAGTAGCATCAGGAAAATGAACAGAAAGGCTGGGAATGACAAAGATACCTACTTTACAATTTTTCCTAAAGCTGACTTAGAAACCAAACTCAAACTAAACTAAGTATAACTGTAAAGAAATAAGAACTTAAATGAAAACAAGGCCCATGCATAAACTGTTTTCATTGCGCCCCACACCATTCTGCTGAATATTTCTCTCAAAACACTTTATTTACAGTGAGATCAATGAAGTTCATTAAATGTAAATACAAAATGACTAAAATTACCCTTAATCATTTTAGAAAGTTAAATTCCATTCCGCTAGAAAAACAACATCAATGTATGATGTTGTTTTAGCCAAAAGCACTTAACTATATAAACTACACACAATGCACTTCAACTGACACACTGCCCTCCTGGAGCATTCATTTTTTCACTCTTAAGATACCAACAAAGGAAATAAGCTCAGGCACAATAGCAACAACAGCTGAGGTAAAAAATTCTGGCTTCATTATATCTCATTATTGCTGACTAGAAAAAAAACTGTAATTGTCACTGGTGATCCCACACAGCAGAGACAGGACGGGGACCAACTTATTCTTGCAAATGATGTAACCATACAGTTAAAGCCCCAGAGCCCAAGGTGAGGAAATGTAAAATGCTTGTATAGTTTAGTAAAAATGTTTTAAAATAGGGTGGAGAACAGGTTCTCTTACTCACGTTAGAACTGCTTGCAATATATCACTGGTGTACCAAGTACATTAAACATTATTTTACAAAGTTAATGCTGAAGTCAAACCCTAACCCCACCATTTTACTGAGTAACCTTAAGCAACTTAATTTCTGAGTCTTAGTTTCCTCGTTTGTAAATCAGTGATTAAAAAATCTACTTCTCAGACGATTTTAAGGTACAATGAGATGGCTGGGCACATAGCAGATACTTAACATGTGAGTCTTCGATGATGACTGTTAGCATATTTGATGTTTTTGCACGTTATAATTTTATCTCTGGGCAAGAAAACTATTTGATCTGTTATTGGTAAACAGGTAATTCTGTCTTGCATCTACTAATTTCTCTGCATTATTATTCAAAGAACCACAAAACATCCCTCTCAAAACTTTAAACACAAATAGTTTGAAGCATGGGGCCTATAATTTTGCAAACTTTATCTATCTGTTCTCTAAAAGGTAAACAAATCAAAACACTACAGGAGCAATGGCAAAAGTGAAATAAGGCAGAATAACTGGATGATGGATCTCACTGGTGAAATGCCGCAGGCAGGAAGCAAAGAAAAATTCTAATAGATATATATGGAGTAAGAGTTAACCCTCTCTTCTCAGCAGGAAACAGTGACTTCTCCACACTTCCTCCTATAAGATTTGAAACCTTCTGCAAACAATCCATGCTTTAACAGAGCTCATTTCTGTAGTAAAGCAGCAAAATGGAAAAATCTCCAGGATAAAGACAAAAAAGGCATAACTGGAGAAAAAGGTACTACATATTCAAAAAGCACATTTCCTTTTGTGATTACCCATGAGATCAACTCAATTGTGTAAAAAGGTATTTGAGGTAATTAAAAAGTAACGGGGCCGG
The DNA here is from genome assembly GCF_003255815.1 of Theropithecus gelada. NCBI lineage: Eukaryota > Metazoa > Chordata > Mammalia > Primates > Cercopithecidae > Theropithecus > Theropithecus gelada. The sequence goes on along the minus strand of NC_037668.1, from coordinate 15,682,390 downwards.
GCACGGGGGAGCTCACGCCTGTAATCCCCGCACTTTGGGAGGCCGAGGCAGGTGGATCACCTGAGGTCGGGAGTTCGAGAACAGCCTAGCCAACATGAAACCCTGTCTCTACTAAAAATACAAAAAATTAGCCGGACATGGTGGCGGGCGCCTGTAATCCCGGCTACTCGCGAGGCCGAGACAGGAGAATCGCTTGAACCCGGGAGGCGGAGGTTGCAGTGAGCCGAGATCGCGCCACTGCACTCCAGACTGGGCGACAAGAGCAAAACTCCGTCTCAAAAAAAAAAAAAAAAGTAACTGGACACGATTTATATTTTAAGGTATTAATGATGATACTGACTATGACTACAGTATCGCAGTTGTTTCTGGTCAGTATACAAGAAACCTGTATTATATTGCAGCAAACACAGGTACAGGTAAAACCCGGTGGTGCCTCAGATCTATGCAGAGCTCACGCTGCTTCTTAACATTCATCCAGGTAAGGCTCTCCTTACTACACATCACAAGTTTTAGATACATTCATCCAGACAAGGCACTCCGTATTAAACATCACTAGATTTACTACTGCTTAAAACCACAGCTTGCCTACCATCAGGAAAGCCAGAAATCACTAACACGTCAAGGCCTGTAAGAAATAAACAGACGCTACAATTTCCGCGAAGGTTCGGAAAAATCAATACACCTTACAAGGTTCTGAAATATTAAAAATATATATACGTAAATCTCTATGGATCTGGGCCCAACGGCCCAAGGTCACAACAATTCAATAGCTAAAAAACCCAAGAAATGAGTCTCCTGCAATTCAAGACAATCCTGGCTAGGAATGGAGTCTGGGTTTGGGAACACTGGGGTCAAACCTTTAATGTGAACAACCCCAACCAAACGCTGAGGCTCCGTGGGAAAACCCTAGGCGTTTCGGGTCACACTTCCTTCCATTTCCCCAGTCTTCCCTTCCCTAGTCACCCCCAACACTCACATCTCCGGAGCCACTTCATCCAGTGGTAGACGATAGTACTGTGGTGTTTTTTGTTCTCTATACACCAAGACGACAAGCCTTGAATGGATTCCATGGTGTTGGTTACCGACTGGAATTTTCGATCCAACGAGGACTCCAGAGCCCCTGCCGAAGAGGCCGACGAGGAGGAGGCCTTACTGCTGCCTCCGCCGCCGCCGGCCGCCATCTTCCCGGTTTGCACAAGCGCTGCTGCTCCTCTGGCGGCGGCGGCGGCGGCGGCGGCGGCGGCGGCGGGAGCGGGCAAAACAATCACTGCGAGTGCGTGAAAGCCGTAGGTGGGGAGGGAGGCTAGGGGGTGGGGATGGTGCACGCGCTGGGCTCTTCTGGAGGTACGGACGGGAACACCAGCTGCTGGGCACGCTGGCAGCTCCTACACGCTGCAAGGAGGGGCTGCGGGTCTCAGAGGTTTTTATCAGTATTGTTCAAGGGGTCGTGTTTAAACCAGTCAGTAATCACGGAAAAATTACGCAGAAACAGGACCTGCAGAACCTTTCAAACCGCCTGACGCCGAAACTAATGGTTTTATACTTTTCGGCTCTCAGTGCTAAGGCCCTTCCCCGCCCCTATCCCCACACTCCTGTGAGCCAGGTCAGGGGTTAATATCTTAAATTTAATACTACCCGACTGCCCCTTCAGTTGCAGAAATCTTTCTCTCCTTTAGACTGGCTAGCACAGAAAAGGTCCAAGGCTACCTAGTCAGGATTTTTTTTTGCAACGCAATAGCAGCAAAGGGGCAGCAACAGTATCGCGCACGCGCCGCTTAGCCCCACCCCCCCATCCCTGCTTCCTTCTCAACCTTGAAAGCAGAGGGAGGTGTGATGGCGCGGCAATCTGACCAATCAGGAGTGCAGAACCAGAAGCGCGCGCAGGAGCTGTGAAGCCCCCAGGACCCAGGAGGCGCTACGATTATTTGTGCGCCTGCGCAGAAGATGAGCGTGTAGCTGGATGGAAGGAAAAACTAGGAGGGATGGGTGAGGAAGCAGGTCTAAGGTTAGACGGGGGGTGGGGGGGGTTCCACCGCTCCGCGCCGCCTTTTGCTGCTTTGGTCGCTCTCTTGGGTGTGTTCAGCTCACACAAGAGAGACAGAAAATTCCCACCACTGAGCCCACTGTTAGTCTTTGGCGGCTGCAGCCATCGCCCCCAGCTCCTCGGGGAAGCAACGCGCGACAAAATGGCTGGCAGCCATCTTGCAGCACCACAAAAGATGCGCATGCGCCAGCTCCAGTGAGCCATTCACTACGCAGACTCCGAGACCAAACCGTATTTCTCGCTTCCCTTGGAAGATAACATTCACAGCCGCTTGACCATTTAGGTTAGAGGAAAAGGAAATAAATGAAGAAGTGAAAGGAAATTTTCCTCATAAAATTTTTCGAGGCGAAAACAGAATGGCAAGATGTGACCTCATTTTCGCCAGCTATGACACAATCTTAAAATTGCATAATACATTATAGTTTGCAAGAGTCTTTACGTAACTATTATATGAACCTTATAGGAACCATTTTATCGCATGTACCTATGTAAATCCTCTGAGCTAATTTAAAGGCTCCTGTGTTCTCACTAAAAATATACAATTTTATTATAATTCTTTCAACGTCTCCCCACTGTGGCCACGCCTCTTGAGACAGGGAACCTGCTTTGTCAAGTTCATGTCCACTGTTCATTAATTCGACGAGTTGCTGAACCTCTTGTGCCAAGTACTGTTTTAGATGATGGGGAGCAAAACGGACAAAAATCCCTTCCCTCCAGGATTTAGTGGCAGGACACCACAAACAAGTACATTTCAGACAGTATTAAATTCTGTAAAAAGGTGAAGCAGGGTAAGGCAAAAAGGGGTGTGTGTGTGTGCGCGCACGGCACGCACGCGCCAGTATGAGAATGGTGGTATGGTGAACCAGGAAGTCTTCTTGAAGGAAATAACTCTATCTGAACATTGAGAAAAAAGCAACCAAGCAGATATGCGAGACGGGGAGCGGAACATGCTGGCATTAGGAATAGCAAGTGCAAAGGCCCTAAAACACAGCCTCGCTCTGTCCCTGCCCAGGCTAGAGTGCAGTGGCACTATCATAGCACACAGCAGCCTCAATCCTCCAGACTCAAGTGATCCTCCTGCCTCAGCAGCTCAAGTAGCTGGGACTACAGGCCTACACCACCACACCTAGCTAAAACAAAACAAACAAAATTTTTTTGAGAGGGGGAGTCTCCCTATGGTGCCCAGGCAGGTCTCAGTCCTGGCCTCAAGCAGTCCTCCTGGTTTCAGCATCCCGAAGTGCTGGGATTAAAAGCGTGAGCCACCATGCCTGGTCCTGACCCCACATTTTTTTTCCTTTTTTCTGTAACTCTAGCCAAAGACCCACTTTTTTATAGACTATTTTTTAGAGCAGTTTTAGATTCACAGCAATTGTGTGGAAAGCACAGAGAAATCCGTATACCTCCTGCCCCTACACATGAATACCCTCCCCCATTATCAACGTCACGCACCAGAACGATACATCTGCTACAACTGACAAACGTACACTGACACATTATCACCCAAAGCCCATAGTTTACATTAGGGTTCGCTCTTGGTGTTATACCTTCTGAGTCTGGAAAAATGTATAATGGCATGTATCCACCATTATAGTATCATACAGAGCAATGAAACTGCTCTAAAAACCTCTATGTTCCACCTATTCATCCTTCCCTCCCCCTTAATCCCCTGGCGACTACTAATCTTTTTACTGTCTTCATAGTTTTGCCTTTTCCAGAATGTCATATAGTTGAAATCATTCAGTATGTAGCCTTTTCAGACTGGCTTTTTTCACTCAATAATATGCATTTCAGGCTGGGTGCGGTGGCTCATGCCTGTAATCCCAGCACTTTGGGAGGCCGAGGTGGGCAGATCATGAGGTCGGGAGTTCGAGACCAGCCTGGCCAACATAGTGAAACCCTCGTCGCTACTAAAAATACAAAAATTAGCTGGGCATGGTGGCGCACCCGTGTACTCCCAGCTACTCGAGAGGCTGATGCAGAAGAATCGCTTGAACCCGGGAGGCGGAGGTTGCAGTAAGCCGAGATCCCAGCCTGGGCAGCAGAGCAAGACTTCACCTCAAAAAAAAAAAAAAAAAAAAAAATGCATTTCAGTTTCCTCCATGCTTTTTCATGGCTTGATAGCTCATTTCTTTTTAGTGCTGAATAATATTTCACTGTCCAGATGTGCCAGTTTTATTTATCCATTCACCTGAAGGACATCTTGCTTCCACATTTTGGCAATTATGAATAAAGCTGTTATAAACATCTCTGTACAGCTTTTGGGGTGAATATATTTTCAACTCCTTGGGTAAATACGAAGGAGCACAATTGTTAGCTCATACGGTAAGAATATGTTTACTTTTGTAAGAAATCATCAACCTGAGGCCGGGCGCGGTGGCTCATGCCTGTAATCCCAGCACTTTGGGAGGCCGAGGCTGGTGGATCACCTGAGGTCAGGAGTTAGAAACTGGCCAGCCTGACCAACATGGCGAAACCACATCTCTACTAAAAATACAGGGCCAGGAGCGGTGGCTCATGCCTGTAATCCCAGCACTTTGGGAGGCCAAGCGGGGTGGATCACAAAGTCAGGAGTTCAAGACCAGACTGACCAATATGGTAAAACTCCCTCTCTACTAAAATTACAAAAAATTAGCTGGGCGCTGTGGCAGGTGCCTGTAATCCCAGCTACTCGGGAGGCTGAGGCAGGAGAATTGCTTGAACCTGGGCAGCAGAAGTTGTAGTGAGCTGAGGTCACGCCACTGCACTCCACCCTGGGTGACAAACTGAGACTCTGTGTCTCAAAATAAATACATACATACATACATAAATAAAATAAAACAAAACAAAATTAGCTGGGCATGGTGGCAGGCACCTGTAATCCCAGCTACTTGGGAGGCTGAGGCGGGAGAATCACTTGGACCTGGGAGGCAGATGTTGCAATGAGCCAAGATCAGGCAATTGTACCACAGCCTGGGCAGCAAGAGTGAAACTTCCTCTGAAACAAAAAAAAAAAAAAAGGAAGAAAAAAATCGGCCGGGCACAGTGGCTCATGCCTATAATCCCAGCACTTTCGGAAATCGAGATGGGCTTATCACCTGAGGTTGTGAGTTCAAGGCCAACTTGACGAACATAGAGAAACCCCATCTTTACTAAAAATACTGAATTAGCTGGGCATGTTGGCACTTGCCTGTAATCCCAGGTACTCAAAAAAAAAAAAAAAAAATCATCAACCTGTTTACCAACGTGGATTTACCATTTTGTATTTCCATCAGTTCCACATCCTCACCAGCATTTAATGTTGTTAGTCTTTTGGATTTTGGCCACTCTAATAGGTGCGTAGCAGTATTTGTTGTTCTAATTTCCATTTCCCTAATGACATATGATGTGGAGGATTTTTTTTTTTAATGTGTTTGAGATGGAGTTTTGCTCTTGTTGCCCAGGCTGGAGTGCAATGGAGTGATCTTGGCTGACCGCAACCCCTGCCTCCTGGGTTCAAGCGAATCTCCTGTCTCAGCCTCCTGAGTAGCTGGGATTACAGGCATGTGCCACCACGCCCAGCTAATTATGTATTTTTAGCAGAGATGGGGTTTCTCCATGTTGGTCAGGCTCATCTCGAACTCCCGACCTCAAGTGATCCACCCGCCTCCGCCTCCCCAAGAGCGGGAATTACAGGCATGAGCCACCGTGCCTGGCCTTTTTTAATTTTTGAGATGGAGTTTTGCTGTTGTTGCCCAGGCTAGAGTGCAGTGGCACGATCTCGGCTCACTGCAGCCTCCGCCTCCCAGGTTCAAGCGATTCTTCTGCCTCAGCCTCCCAAGTGGCTGGGATTACAGGCATGCGCCACCATGCTTGCCTAATTTTGTACTTTTAGTAGAGACAGGGTTTCTCCATGTTGGTCAGGCTGGTCTTGAATGCCCGACTTCAAGTAATGTGCTCGCCTTGGCTTCCCAAAGTGCTGGGATTACAGGTGTGAGCCACTGCGCCCGGCCCGATGTAGAGCATCTTTTCATATGTTTATTTCCCATCTCTGTATCTTTTTTTGATGATGTGTCCATTAAGGTCTTCGGCCACTATTTTTTTATTTTGAAATGGAGTCTCACGCTGTCGCCCAGGCTGGAGTGCAGTGGCGTGATCTCAGCTCATTGCAAGCTCTGCCTCCCGGGTTCACGTCATTCTCCTGCCTCAGCCTCCCGAGTAGCTGGGACTACAGGTGCCCGCCACCACGCCCAGCTAATTTTTTGTATTTTTAGTAGAGACGGGGTTTCACCATTACCCAGGATGATCTCAATCTCCTGACCTCGTGATCCGCCTGCCTTGGTCTCCCAAAGTGCTGGGATTACAGGCATGAGCCACCGCACCCAGTTTGCTTGCTTTTTTTTTTTTTAAACAGAGTCTGTCTGTTGACCAGGCTGGAGTGCAGTGGCAGGATCTCAGGTCACTGCAAACTCTACCTCCTGGGTTCCAACAATTCTCCTGCCACAGCATCTCATGGAGCTGGGATTAAAGACATATGCCACCATGCCCGGCTAATTTTTGTATTTTTAGTGGGGATAGGGTTTCGTCATGTTGGCCAGGCTGGTCTGGAACTCCCGACCTCACATGATCTGCCCACCTTGGCCTCCTAAAGTGCTGGGATTACAGGCATGAGCCACAGTACCAGCACCACTTTTTAACTGAGTTGTTCATTTTCTTAGTGTTGAGTTTTAGGAATTCTTTGTATATTTTGGATAAGTCCTTTATCAGATAGATCTTTTGCAAATATTTTCTTCCAGTATGTGGCTTCTTTTTTTTTTGTGATTGAGTCTCCCTCCATCACCCAGGCTGAAGTGCAGTACTGTGATCTCGGATCACTGCAACCTCCACCTCCCGGGTTTGAGCAATTCTCCTGCCTCAGTCTCCTGAGTAGCTGGGATTACAAGCGCCCACTATGATGCCCAGTTAATTTTTTGTATTTTTGGTAGAGACGGGGGTTTCACCATGTGGGCCAGGCTGGTCTTGAACTCCTGACTTCAAGTGATCCACCTGCCTTAGCCTCCCAAAGTGCTGGGATTACACGTGTGAGCCACCACACCCAGCCCTTCTTTTCATTTTCTTGACAGTGTCTTTTGCACAGCAGAATTTTTCATTTTAATTAAGTCCAGTTTACAATTTTTTCTTTTATAGATTATGCCTTTGGTATTGTTTCTAAAAAGTTAAGGCTGGCTGGGCACGGTGGCTCACGCCTATAATCCCAGCACTTTGGGAGGCCAAGGTGGGCAGATCAGGTCAGGAGTTCGAGATCAGCCTGGACAACATACTGAAACCCCATCCCTACTAAAAATACACTAATTAGCCGGGTGTGGTGCACACGCCCATAGTCCCAGCTACTCGAGAGGCTGAGGCAGGAGAATCACTTGAACCTGGGAGGTGGAGGTTGCAGTGAGCAGAGGCCACGCCACTGCACTCCAGCCTGGGTGACAGAGTGAGACTCTGTCTCAAAAAAAAAAAAAGTCAAGGCCAACCCCGAGGTCAGGTAAATTTTATGTTATCCACTAGGTGCTTTACAGCTTTGCATTTTACGTTTAGGTCTGTTACCTACTTGGAGTCAATTTCTGTGTCTAGATTCACTTTTTTGCATGTGAATGTCCGGTTGTTCCAACACCATTTTTTAAAAAAGATTCTCTCTCTCCTCTATTCTATTGCTTTTGCTCCTTTGTCAAAGAGCAGTTGACTGTATTTATGTGAGTCTATCTCTGGGCTCTCTATTCTGTTCCACTGATCTATTGTTTCACCAATACTATACTACCAGCTGGGCATGGTGGCTCATGCCTGTAATCCCAGCACTTTGGAGGCAGAGGCCAGGGGATCACCTGAGGTCAGGAGTTCAAGACCAGCATGACCAACATGGTGAAACCTCACCTCTACTAAAAATACAAAATTAGCTGGGCGTGCTGGCACATACCTGTAATCTCAGCTACTTGGGAGGCTGAGGCAGGAGAATCACTTGAACCCATGAGGCGGAGTTTGCAGTGAGCTGAGATTGCACCATTGCACTCCAGCCTGGGCAACAAGAATGAAACTCCGTCTCAAAAAAAAAAAAAAAAAAAAAAAAAAACCAAAAAAAACCCAAACAAAAAAACAGCCAGCCAGGGTGGCTTACGCTGTAATCCCAGTACTTTGGGAGGCCGAGGTGGGTGGATCACCTGAGGTCAGGAGTTCAAGACCAGCATGGCCAATGTGGTGAAACCCTGCCTCTACTAAAAATATGCAAAATTTAGCTGGGCATGGTGGCAGGCACCTGTAATCCCAGCTACTTGGGAGGCTGAGGTAGGAGAACTGCTTGAGCCCAGGAGACGGAGGGTGCAGTGAGCTGAGATTGTGCCACTGCACTCCAGCCTGGGCAATAGAGCAAGACTGCGTCTCAAAACAACAACAACAAAAATACCACCTTCATTACTGTAGCTTTACAGTAATTCTCAAAGTTGGGTAATGTCAGTCCTTCAACTCTCTATTGGATTTTTTTTTTTTTTCTCCTTGAGACAGGGTCTCACTCTGTCACCCAGGCTGGAGTGCAATGGTACTTCCCAGGTCTAAGTGATCCTCCCAGCCTCCCAGGTAGCTGGAACCACAGGCACATGCCAGCATGCCCGGCTAATTTTATCTTTAAATTTTTTGTAGACCAGGTACAGTGACTCATCTGTAATCCCAGCACTTTGGGAGGCCAAGGCAAGAAGATGACTTGAGCTCTGAAGTTGGAGACCAGCCTGGGCAACAAAGCAACACCTCGTCTCTACAAAAAAATTAAAAAACTAGCCAAGTGTGGTGGCATGTGCCTGTAGACTCAGCTACTTGGGAGGCTACGAGGTGGGAGGATTGCTTGAGCTCGGAATGTCAAGGCAGCAGTGAGTCGAGATCATGCCACTGCACTCCAAACCTGGGCAACAAAGGGAGACCTTGTCTCAAAAAAAAAAAAAAAAGTTGCAGACATGGGGTCTTCCTATGTTGTCCACGCTGGTCTCAATGATCTTCCAGCTTCGGTCTCCTAAGGTGCTGAGATTACAGGCATGAGTCACCACACCCAACCAGAATTGATATCTATCTTCCTACCTTGAATGTGAAATACCATTGCATTTATTTAGTTTAGTTTTTTTTTTTTTTCATTCGAGTTTTGTAGTTTTCTTCATATAGATCTTACACATATTTGGATTTATCCTGAAGTATTCCACTTCCTTTTGGTGCTAATATAAATGGAATTGCTTTTAATTTCAAATTCTACTTGTTCATTACTGGTATACAGGAGAGCAACTGATTTTTCTATTGTAACCTTATATTCTGCAACCTTACTATAATCATTTATTAATTCCAGCCAAAGGGTTTCTAAAACTCTTCCAATAAAAATAAAGAAAAAACTCTTTCCAAAACTAATAACTGCCATTAACTAAAGGTATTCCAAAAGGACTGGAAATAGATGAAATTACCAAAATTCACAAAGTATTTCAAGTGATAACAGCATCCTCAGGTAAGAACTATCCTGAGAATAACACTCATTTCAAAGAACATATCTGTCCCTACCCCTTTATTGTACAAATGAGGCAATATATACTTAGTGGCTGAGTTTGGTTTGTAGTCAAACAAATCTGGGTTCAAATTAAGTTCTACAACTTACTAAGTCATAAACTTGGGCAAATTATTTACTCTAAGCCTCAGATTCTTCACCTCTAAAATGCATATTTCTCCTAAGTTTGTAAGGAGAAATAAGGAGGTGATGCTTGAGAAAATTTAACAACAATTAAAACCTGGAGGCACAGAGAGACAAGTGATATACTCAAGACAAGTTTTGAGTCTCATTATGGGTACATTACAATAAACTATAGCATATTGTAATATAAATATTTCTTTTAGATCTTATGCAACCAATTCATTTTTGAAGTAGTGTATAATTTACACACATACTTGTAACAAATCCTTTAACAGAACACTTATTTTTATGACAATGAATTTTTCCCCTGCATTTGCTTAAATCAAGAAATACTAAAATAGCTAGTTCAACTCTCTAGCTCCCAAATTTCACAGATATAATTACTAGTAAGCACTCAAAATCTTCATTGCTGTGTTCTGGCAAGCTAGAGTTATTTCAAAGATTTCATCCTGCACCATCCTTCAGATGATGAACCTCACTCATCTGGGTTAGTTTGCTTATCTCTTTTTTTTTTGAGACAGAGTTTTGCTCGTGTTGCCCAGGCTGGAGAGCAGTGGCGCGATCGCAGCTCACAGCAACCTCCGCCTCCCGGGTTCAAGCAATTCTCCTGCCTCAGCCTCCCGAGTAGCTGGGATTACAGGCATGCACCACCACACTCGGCTAGTTTTGTATTTTTAGTACAGACGGAGTTTTTCCATGTTGGTCAAGCTGGTCTCAAACTCCCGATATCAGGTGATCCACCCACCTCGGCCTCCCAAAGTGCTGGGATTATAGGCGTGAGCCACTGCGCCCAACAGTGCTTATATCTTTGTTTGGCTTTTTTTTTTTTTTTTTTTTTTGAGAAAGAGTTTTGCTCTCGTCGCCCAGGTTGGAGTGCAGTGATGAAATCTTGATTCACTGCAACCTCCGCCTCTCGGGTTCAAGCGATTCTCCTGCCTCAGCCTCCTGGGTAGCTGGGATTACAGGCATCCACCAACACACCCCACTAATTGTTTGTATTTTTAGTAGAGATGGGGTTTCGCCATCTTGGGCAGGCTGGTCTCAAATTCCTGACCTCAGATGATCTGTCCACCTCGACCTCCCAGAGTACTGGGATTACAGGCGTGAGCCACCAAGCTCAGCTTGTTTATCTCTAAAAAAGGAGAATCCTTTGAGCTGGAACTTAAAAAACTTAAAATCAGGCCGGGCGTGGTGGCTCACGCCTGTAATCCCAGCACTCTGGGAGGCCGAGGTGGGCGGATCACGAGGTCAGGAGTTCGAGACCAGCCTAGCCAATATGGTGAAACCTGGTCTCTACTAAAAAATACAAAAATTAGCCAGGTATGGTGGCATGTGTCTGTAGTCCCAGCTACTCAGGAGGCTGAGGCAGGAGAATTGCTGGAACCTGGGAGGTGGAGGTTGCCGTGAGCCGAGATTGCACCACTGCACTCCAGCCTAGGTGACAGAGCAAGACTCGGTCTAAAAAAAAAAAAAAAAAAAAGGCCGGGCGCGGTGGCTCAAGCCTGTAATCCCAGCACTTTGGGAGGCTGAGACGGGCGGATCACGAGGTCAGGAGATCGAGACCATGCTGGCTAACACGGTGAAACCCCGTCTCTACTAAAAAATACAAAAAATTAGCCGGGCGAGGTGGCGGGCGCCTGTGGTCCCAGCTACTCGGGAGGCTGAGGCGGGAGAATGGCGTGAACCCAGGAGGCGGAGCTTGCAGTGAGCTGAGATCCGGCCACTGCACTCCAGTCTGGGGGACAGAGCAAGACTCCGTCTCAAAAAAAAAAAAAAAAAAAAAAAAAAAAATTAAAATTAAAATTAAGAAGGAGAGAAGTTGCACTAGTTTTTCCTCAAAGTAGTGCAAACCTGTGTGGTCCCCTATCTCTTCCCACCTCCTTGACCGTAGTGCTCCCTAATACTACCTTAAAGTTGGAACTCTGACCAGTACCTGAAATACAGATTTTTTTTTTAAAGGGAATTTTATAACACAGAATGTTTTAACTTCTTGTCAGACATCCATTCTCAAATACCAATTCATAGCATGCTCCACCTAGCAAGAAGGCAAGGGAGCTCTATTGACTTGTTTAATCCATTCCCAACACAGGCAATATGAAACAGAAGGATAGGTATGGTAAAAATTTTGGACTTCAATAGATAACTTATGCTGACTCATATACTCCTAAAATCAAACCAGAAACATTAAATGCTGAAATAAAACCAACCACAGGTAGTCGGATTCATAGATAGAAAAAAAAAAATTACACAATTTCTACTAGAAGTGAATTTTTAAACTAGTAAAAGAGACAAAATGGGCTAAATTCTTAAATCCTATTCCACTTTACAAACTGACCCATAGCATCCTCCTTGGACTCTCCCTGTGTCCTTTTTACCCACAACACACATTCCCACATATGCACCCCTTAGAGGAACTGATTTCCTGGAAAGACTACTTAGCCAAGTCCTGAGGTAATCTGTCTGACCTGGTGATTCTCTCAGTTAAGGGATGGATACTCATTTGTCCCTCCTCCCTCCCTTACCACTTTACACATCTCCCTGCTTCATTCTGCTCCAGGAAAACAGTATTTATCATTCTAGCTCCAGGATGAGATCCGACATTTCCACTAGACTTCAAAAATACACATCCATCTATCCATCCATCCATTCATCCATTTATATATATAAATAAATGTCAATGACAAAAAATTTTTTTTCTACAGCAATTGCTAAAAGTCTGGAAAAAAGATCACCTGGAGACCCAAACTCTAGTACTTAGGAATGTGTGAAAAATATCACACCAAGTTTAAAAATAACTCTTTAATCATATGCACATAAGGGGAATAAAGGGCAACACCAGGCTGACTCGGGAGGGGAGCAAGATATTCTCCCTTTGTCCCAGTGTCTGCTTGGCACAGTTCTGAGATCACACAAACAAGTGGGAGTGGGTTGGGAAATAGAATAAGTGAGAGGACTGAAGAGACAAAGGCAAGGGGGGGAGAGGCAAGGGCTTGCAGTAGTCTCAATCAGTGGACTCTAACACAGATTCACTCAGCGCAAGGTCCCAGTAGTGTTCAGCCCCATGCTTTTTGAAATGCTCACGAGCCATGTTCTCTGTAGGACACTGTTTAAACTTCATCTCTCCAAAGCTCCGGTCTTTGGCTGTACCCTAGGAAAGAGATATGTAATAAAAACACTTCAATTTCTTATTTAAATCAGATATAATATTCTTTTATAAGACCTAGTAACATTTGTGAGACATGTGCCCAGCTGAACGTGATTTTATGGTAAAAAAAAAAAAAAAATTGTGACCTCCATTTCCTTGGATATTTGTATGAGTTTTTATGAATTCATATGTATAAGGTTTTTAGATTTTTGAAATGAGGATGAGGAATTCTTTGCTCTGGTGCCTGGGTGGAAGAGCAAGTCAGGAAGAACTATGGAAGGTGGAATGAGATAAACTTATCTCCCACCAGGCCTTCAGGACTAAATTTGGGCCTTCAAAAAGGCCCAAAAAACTATTTATACAAGCAGAAGGCTTTGGGGCCCAGCAATAAAGAACAACTCTGGGTGGGGAACAGAAGAAGAGCAGGTACCAGCAGAGAATTACAACAGAAAAAGACAGTACTGGGTAGAACGGCATTCTTGCCAAAGGCACCAGCAGCAATGGCAGTCATAAAGCACTACCTCAAGAGGCTTTCAGGGAGTAGACTCCAATAAGGAGGCTGGAGCAGAACTTGGCTTATTTCTGAACATGAAAGACAATTCCTGAAAACTAAATTCCTACAACATTAATACTGGTTCTCTAAGAAGCCGTGACTTTTTCAGGAAGTACTCTTCAGAGATAAATAGAAGAAAATTGAAAAGAGATGAGGGGGCTGAGATATGTGAAGATATGGGCGCAGCAGCTCATGCCTATAATCCCAGCACTCTGGGAGGCTGAGATGGGAGGATCAGTCAAGGCTAAGAGTTCGAGACAAGCCTAGGCAACATAGTGAGACTGCATTTCTAAAAATTAGCCAGGCACAGTGGTGTGGACCTGAGGTCTCAGATACTTGAGAAGCTGAGACTGGAGAATTGCTTGTCCCTAGGAGTTCAAGGCTGCAGTGAGCTATGACTGCACTGCTGCACGCCAGCCTGGGCAACAGAGCAAGACCCTGTCTCTAAAAAAAAAAAAAAATTGGCCAGGCGCGGTGGCTCAAGCCTGTAATCCCAGCACTTGGGAGGCCGAGGCGGGTGGATCACGAGGTCAGGAGATCGAGACCATCCTGGCTAACATGGTGAAACCCCGTCTCTACTAAAAATACAAAAAACTAGCCGGGCGTTGTGGCGGGTGCCTGTAGTCCCAGCTACTCGGAGGCTGAGGCGGGAGAATGGCATGAACCCGGGAGGCGGAGCTTGCAGTGAGCCGAGATCACGCCACTGCACTCCAGCCTGGGAGACACAGCGAGACTCCGTCTCAAAAAAAAAAAAAAATTGATTTAAAAAAAAGATAATATGCAGGTGGGAACTTATTCAACAGAGAAACAAATACTATGGTTATTATCATCTAATTTGTATGCATAAATTGAAGAATCTGGGATAAGGCAGAAGGATACATGAAAACCTTTTTTTTATTTTTTGATTGCTCCTTCAGAAGAAAAACTATTAATAGCAATTACCTATAAAGACTGGTCTGAAGAGATCAGAGAGAATAGGAAGAGACCTTTTGTTTTTGAGAAACAGTCTCACACTGTCACCCAGGCTGGAGTGCAATGGTGTGATCTCGGCTCACTGTAACCTCCGCCTCCCGGATTCAAGCGATTCTCCTGCCTCAGCCTCCCAAGTAGCTGCAATTACAGGCACCGGCCACCACGCCCAGCTAATTTTTGTATTTTTAGTAGAGACAGGGTTTCACCATGTTGGCCAGGTTGGTCTCAAATTCCTGACCTCGTGATCCGCCCGCCTTGGCCTCCCAAAGTGCTGGATTACAGGCGTGAACCACCATGCCCGGCCTGAGACTTTTTCTTTTTTTGTTAAGACAGGGTCTCACTCTGGTGCCCAGGCTGGAGTCCAGTGGCACAATCACAGCTCACTGCAGCTTCAAACTCCCAAGCTGAAGCAATCCTCCCACCTCAGCTTCTCAAGTAGCTGGGAATACAAGCAGACACCACCAGGCCTGGCTAATTTTTGTATTTTTTGTAGAGACGAGGTTTCCCCATGTTGCCCAGGCTGGTCTTGAACTCCTGAGCTCAAGTGATCCAACCACTTCATCCTCTCAAAGTGCTGGGTCTCAGTAAGTACTCTTCCGTATAATTAGATTTTTTTTTTTTTTTTTTTTTTGAGACGGAGTCTGGCTCTGTCACCCAGGCTGGAGTGCAGTGGCCGCATCTCAGCTCACTGCAAGCTCCGCCTCCCGGGTTTATGCCATTCTCCTGCCTCAGCCTCCCGAGTAGTTGGGACTACAGGCGTCCGCCACCTCGCCCGGCTAGTTTTTTGTATTTTTTTTTTTTTAGTAGAGACGGGGTTTCACCGTGTCAGCCAGGATGGTCTCAATCTCCTGACCTCGTGATCTGCCCGTCTCGGCCTCCCAAAGTGCTAGGATTACAGGCTTGAGCCACCACGCCAGGCCTAGAATTTTTTTTTTAATCTTAATAAACATTTACTACTTTTGTAATAACGTACTGCTTTTATAATAAAGAATTCATTAACAGAAACAAGCACATTTTAGTGCTTGCTTCAGCAGCACATATACTAGAAATAAGTACATTTTAAAAATAGAAGATATATAGCCAGGCGTGGTGACTCATGTCTGTAATCCCAGCACTTTGGGAGGCCAAGGTGGTCGGATCACCTGAGGTTGGGAGTTCAAGACCAGCTTGACCAACATGATGAAACCCCATCTCTACTAAAAATACAAAATTAGCCAGGCATGGTGGCTCATGCCTGTAATCCCAGCTACTCAGGAGGTTGAGGCAGGAGAATCGCTTGAACCCAAGAGGCAGTGGTTGCGGTGAGCTGAGATTGCACCATTGCACTCCAGTCTGGGCAACAAGGGCAAAACTCTGTCTCAAAAAAAAAAAAAAAAATGCAGGTGCTGGGCACAGTGGCTCATGCCTGTAATCCCAGCACTCTGGGAGGCCAAGGCAGGTCTATCACCTGAGGTCGGGAGTTTGAGACCAGCCTGAGCAACATGAAGAAACCCCGTCTCTACTAAAAATACAAAACTTAGTTGGGCATGGCGGCGTATGCCTGTAATCCGAGCTACTTGGGAGGCTGAGGCAGAAGAATTGCTTGAACCCGGGAGGTAAAGGTTGCGGTAAGCCAAGATCACACCATTGCACTCCACCCTGGGCGACAGAGCAACAAGAGCAAAACTCCGTACCCTCCACCCACCCCCAAAAAAGATATACATGTACTATACCTAAAAACAAACATGAAAACATTAATACTGGTTTTAATACTGGTTCTCTAAGAAGCCTTCAAGGATTAAAGAACTAGATAACCATAAAAAATATTCCACTTGAAGAGTGATTTAGTCACATTTTATGAAGTACTATCACACAATTATCTAATTTCATTCTCAAAAAATTGACAATATAGATAGCAAACAGTATCCACATTTTATAGCTAAGGCAACAGAATTTGACATTAAGTGTCTTGTCCAGATTACACAGCTAAGAAGCAGCACTGCCCAGCCTCCTAACTTTATATTCTTAAGTATCATACTTCCTTCACTATATCCAAAGGTAAATCCCACAGCAATTCATTCCCCTCTTTCCAAGTCTCATATTCATGACTGTGAAATAAACAATTTTTGGTAGAGAATTTGTATTCCTGCTACCAGCAGCACTGTCCACACACTTCCCCAGATAGCATATACTAAATACTCATCAATTTAACTAAACAGATGATCAGGAAGAATTTATTGCCAACCATTTAAAAATGGATTCCAAAAAGAAACATAAATTATTTAAGGGATTATTCACTGATTAGATCTTACATTCCATTGCTCTCCTTAAATAGTATAAATAATCAGGAGTTGGCTAAAGTTTTACAATGTTTTACAAAGGATCACCTACCTCCCAGACTAGTACACATTTGTTGGTTTTCTTCACAGCTTCCTCATCAGATTCCTCATCATCTGGAAGAGAAATCTTGTTACAGACTTAGACTTGAGATTCAGGTTCTAAAGAAACAATATTCAAGTCTAACCAAACTCTCTTAAATATTGTCACCCTTTTTATGTGTTGGACCAAATGTTTTATTTTCTGTTGCTCTTTATTTTCCCCAAATTAGACTTGAAGCTCCAAGTAAAAAGGAATATTAATTGATACAATTAGCATTTACTTAGCACTTGTTATGAATCAAGAGCTGTAACAGGTATTGGGAATAAGGAAATAAAAGACAAGCAGTCAAGAATAAAAACTTGTCCTAGGTACTCTGGGAAGCAGGCTTCAGATGTCAACATCATTTATTACTCTCAAAAAACTTTCGCCCAATGGAGGAAGGCAGATATACCAAATCAAAATTATCGGCCAGTGTGGTGGCTCACGCCTGTAATCCTAGCACTTTGGGAGGCTGAGGTGAGTGGATCACTTGAAGTCAAGAGTTTCAGACCAGCCTAGCCAACATGGTGAAACCTCATCTCTACTAAAAACACAAAAATTAGCCAGGCATGGTGGCGGGTGCCTGTAATCCCAGCTTCTCAGGAGGCTGAGGCAGGAGAATCACTTGAACCTGGGAGGCGGAGGTTGCTGTGAGCCAAGATGGTGCCACTGCACTCCAGCCTGGGCAACAGAGCAAAAACTCCATCTCAAAAAAAAAAAAGAAATGCACGTGTAAAACAAAATAAAATATACACCAATTATATTACAAAAATGTACTTTAAATACTTCAAGGACAAAAAGTCAGGAAGGCTAGTTAGGTAAAGTTAAGAAAAGGCTCTCTGTAGATTTTATTTTTTATTCTTGGGTCTCTTAAGATGAACTCTCTGCAGATTTTATTTATATTTTTATTTTTTTGAGACAGAGTCTCACTCTCTCACTCAGGCTGGAGTGCAGTGGTACAATCTTGGCTCACTGCAACCTCCGCTTCCCCCGTTCCAAATGCTTCTCCTGCCTAGGCCTCCCGAGTAGCTGGGGTTACAGGCACACACTGCCATGCCCAGCTCATTTTTGTAATTTTTAGTAGAGACGGGGTTTCACCATGTCAGGCTGGTCTCAAACTCCTGACCTCAGGTGATCCACCCACCTCAGCCTCCCAAAGTGCTGGGATTACAGGCATGAGCCACCACGCCCAGCCTCTCTGCAGATTTTAAATGCTAATCCAGGTCTTCAAAGATGAGAATGAACACTAATGGAAGTATGATGGCCAGAAGCATGTCAGATAGACAGTCCTTGACTTAGAATTTTTTGCCTTGAGTACAGTGTGAAAGTGATAAATATTTAGTAGAAAATGTACTTCAAATTTTAAATTTTGAGATTTTCCTGGGCTAGCAATATGCAGTAAAATACTCTTACGTGAGATAAAAATAGGCTTTGTGTAAGATGATTTTGCCCAGCTGTAGGCTAATCTAAGTATTCTGAGAAAGTTTAAGGAAGGCTAGGCTAAGTTATGATGTCCTAAAGATCAGATGTATTAAATGCATTTTTTTTTTTTTTTTTTTTTGAGATGGAGTCTCGCTGTGTCACCCAAGCTGGAGTGCAGTGGTGCAATCACAGCTTACTGCAACCTCCGCCTCCCAGGTTCAAGCAATTCTCCTGCCTCAGCCTCCCGAGTAGCTGGGATTACCGAGGCCCACCACCATGCCCCGAATTTTTGTGTTTTTAGTAGAGATGGGGTTTCACCATGTTGGCCAGGTGGTTACGAACTCCAGACCTCAAATGATCTGCTTTCCTGGGCCTCCGAAAGTGCTGGGATTATATGTGTGAGCCACTGCGCCTGGCCTTAAATGCATCTTTGACTTAACGATATTTTCAACTTATCTTAGGTTTATTGGAACTAACCCCATCATAAGTTGAGGAGCATATGTGTGAGCACGTACATGTATACATATATGTGTATGTATATATATATAAAAAAAAACAGGCAAAAGAAAAAGTAGTTTGATCAAAGCAGAGCTTTTTTGACCTGAAAATCTTTTTGCCTTCAATCCTTAAAAAAAAAAAAAAAAAATCAAATAATAATATAATATAGACACTGTACACATGAATGTATAGCTTACTGGATTTGCTTTTTCTTTTTGAGACAGGGTCTCATTCTGTCACCCAGGCTGGATTGCAGTGGCACAATCACAGCTTACTGCAGCCTTGACCTCCCCAAGCTCAAGTGATCCTCCCACCTCAGCTTCCTGAGTAGCTGGGAATACAGGTGTGTGCCACCACACCCAGCAAATTTTTATACTTTTTGTAGAGATGGGGTTTCACCACGTTGTTTGCCCAGGCTGGTCTCGAACTCCTGGCCTCAGGCAATCTGCCCGCCTCAGTCTCCCAAAGTGCTAGGATTACAGGCAGGAGCCACCATGCCTAGCTGCTTGCTGAATTTTCAAATACTGAATAAATTCATATAACCAGTACTCAGATCCAGGACAGACACAGAAACCAGCAGGTAGAAAAGCTTTAAATGATAGGCAAAAAAAAAAAAAAAAAGCTTTACCATTCATGCATATAATTATATAGTAAATATTATATGAATGTCTAGGAGGCTCAAAGTCTAAATGGGTCTTTCTAAAATTCCTGAACACTATCTAGTGTTAGCAAGAGTGTCACAGGGAGGGAATAAAATGAATGGACAGATGCACCATCCCCACCTCCCACAGCTCTCCCACTTAATCCCCTCTAACCCCCATTCACCATCTCCCTTCGTGTTAGATGTCTGTTCATCCCACTTTATCCGATGCAGCATAAGACGCTTAAATTTCTTCTGGGCCTTGGGGCCTGGAAACAGAGAAGAAGAATTTTGCCAGAACTGTGGAAGATGATGGGTTAGAAAGAACCTCTGAGCTCAGACATTAATGTGGTAGTTGAAGCAATCCCAGGACCACATCTTAGGGCCTTCTATTCCAATAAACACAGAAGCAATGACCTAGCATATTATATCAGGTATGGCACTAAAATACTATCTTTTTCTCCTTTCTCCCCACAATGCTAATCACTCTAAGCCCAGGGTTGTCTGGGGACAGTCTCCCTCAAGTTTTTCAGACTCACCCCCTTCCACTACTACCACGTTGACATCCTTGTGCAGTACCACCACCCCTGTCAGGTACAGTTGCCCAGCATTGGCTTCAATCTTGAACTTCTTGGCTGGGTTGCTCAAATTTCGAACTCTGGAGAAGGGAAAGTTTAGTTATGTCTTCCATTTTAGCATCAGCAGCTGCCTGAATGGAGTGGCAAGTAGAGATGAATCCCAAATGGTTTCCTCTCTATAAACAAAGGCCTCTGGAGTAAACAAATAGATGAATGCTTAAAAGGTAGAGTTGATGAGTCTAGAAATATTTCCACACTCTTATATTTTTTCAAAGTCTAGCACTTTACATTACACAATAGCAGGTAACCAAAGTTTACTCTAAGAATCAGGGAGCGGTATTTACTATTACCCAAAAATGTTTATAATCTCATTGTTCTTGACAATGTAAAGACCTACAGACTTTTTGTCCTCTAGACCCTTAGACCCTCATAATATAGGATTACTCGGCTTGGCGCAGTGGCTCACACCTGTAATCCCAGCACTTTGGGAGGCCAAAGTGGGCAGATCACGAGGTCAGGAGTTCGAGACCAGCCTGGCCAACATGGTGAAACCCCATCTCTACTAAAAACACAAAAATTAGCCAGGCGTGGGGGTGCATGCCTGTAATCCTAGCTACTCAGGAGGCTGAGGCAGGAGAATCGCTTGAACCTGGGAGGCAGAGGCTGCCGTGTGCCGATATTGTGCCACTGCACTCCAGCCTGGGCAACAAGACTGAAACTCCATCTCAAATAAATAAATAAATAAATAAACAAATGAAATCTATATAGGATCACTATATAGGCATGAAAATTTTCTAGGAGGAGATGTGAAAAACTGTTAATAGCAATTACCTAAAGAGAGTGGTTCTAAGGGATCACAGAATAGAAAGGAGACATTCTGAGTAAGTGTTCTTCTGTATTGTCAGACCATTTTTTAAATCTTAATAAACATTCACTACTTTTGTAATAATGTACTTTTATAATAAAGAACTAGTTAATAGAAATAAGCACATTTTAAAAATAGAATATAAGCATGTACTCAACATAAAAAAACAAAAACATTAAATCAACACAAAGGTAGAAAAATATTTACAACATATAAAATGCATTTTGGAGTGAGGATGAAACACAACAATACATCAGGGTAAGGATATGACTACCGAGGAAAGAAAATTTGTAATGCTTCCATGGATGTTGGAAGCAAACTCAGACCATTTAAAAAAAAAAGATGAAAAAAAAAAAGAAATAGGATGATATTTTATAGTCCTCAAAGGACATACAATCTTTAGTTCATATCTTGGCCTGAACAAGTATATTGATTTGTTCATTTTTTCAGAACTAATAGTCTGGTAAAAAAAGAAGACTTCAGAGGGAAGACTTGGATAACCATAAACATAAGTCATTAACCCTCGCTATTTTACAAGATTTACTAGCTCTTGATCCACACTAGGGTCATTAAAAGAGAGTAGGAACTGGTGTCAGGTATGCTTTTAGGCCACAATGATTCTGCCTCAAGCACTTGGAAAATGTTTTAGTAATTCTAAGGGGAAGGTCGGCCCAGTATGGACACCTACCTATATACAGATATGTGTACCCCCTGTGAAATGTCTTCTTTAAGCTTTTTAATTTTCTTGACCTTTCTCTGTTCTGCTGTGAGTTTTCGGGCAGCGTTGGCCTCTTCATGCGCTCTGTCGTGACAGGAAGGACATCCACAAGTGAGAAAGGCATTGAAGATCAGAGGCAGGGCTGAGGGAAAGAGAGAGCAACGGAGAACTCTCCCCTCCCTCCAAATATGGATCCCCCAGAAGAGTTTGGGAAAGGTCCTTGCCCAGGGTTTCCACCCAATCCCATGGCACTTACTTCTGTCTTTTTGCCATCTGAGCTCTGACATGGGCTTCTACCTTCGTGGGGTCTTGAACAGCTTCTGTTCCTAATACTCGCATCAGATTAGAAATTCTCACTGCAGTGAAGAGAGGACAGCAGTCAATCTTTGAAGTCACTTCTCCAGCTGGAGTAACTTGTTATCTCTTCTACACCAATTCATATTATTTACCTATTTCAAATCTCTGCTTCTAAACTCACTTCCTCCAATAACTACTACCTTGAAAATCTAACCCAATCACTTCAGCATTTGCAGAAGTTCACACAATTAAGTTGAAGATTGGTACTTATCACAGCATCTAGTGAGAGTTTATACATAACAGTCCTCAGTCAAAATATTGCTGAACGAGAATGTAACTACAGGGGCAATTTCTTTATCCTGCACTTTCATTGTAAAAATTAAAACATTAAGAATTATGTACATAAAAAGTCTACCCAAATACTGCAACTACTATCTCCATGAATTTCAAGACCTGTATTCTTCCAGGAAAACCAGAGTGTTGTATGATCAGTATGCTTAAAAATAAGCCTTAAATGGCCTCTATAATGAATGTGTTGACCTATCTTAATATGAAAAGATGGTAGAACACTTGGAGAAAAAAGACCCCAAGAATGATTCTTAGAAACAGAAATCACTCAGACATAGAGAGATGTTAAAGTTCCTCCAGAATTAAAGACATAAACTTGCCACTCTTTTTAACAGCAGAGGCCACTAAGAGATGTACCTTTGGGTTCTGGAGGAGGCATCAGGCCCAGCCTGACTTTTTCTTGTAGTTCCTTCTGTGCTTCCCTCCTTGTTTGTCTCCGAAGTTTTTTCTGTTCCTTCTTGGTAAGATATACTCCCAGAGTAACTGGTGTGTCATTGTCAACTGTCAGGGCAGAGATTAGTATACCAAAGCAATAAGAAAATTATATATATATATATATTTTTCCCCCCCACTCTGTCACCCAGGCTGGAGTGCAATGGCCCGATCTCAGCTCACTGCAGCCTCTGCCTCCTGGGTTCAAGTAATTCTCCTGCCTCAGCCTCCCGAGTAGCTAGGATTACAGGCACATGTCACCATGCCTGGCTAATGTTTGCATTTTTAGTAGAGACGGGGTTTCACCATGTTGGCCAGGCATGAGCCACCATGCCTGGACAGCAATAAGAATATTAAAGAGACCTAGGTAAATATCAACATCATTAAAAGAAACTTTAGGCTGGACACAGTGGCTTATGCCTAAAGCACTTTGGTAGGCCAAGGTGGGAGGATTGCTTGAGCCCAAGAGTTCCAGACCAGCCTGGACAACCAAGTGAGACCCAACTCTATTATAAACATTTTATGTAAAAAATATATTGAGGCCAGGTGCAGTGGCTCATGCCTGTAATACCAGCACTTTGGGAGGCAGGGGCGGGCAGATCACAAGGTCAAGAGATCGAGACCAGCCTGGCCAACATGGTGAAACCCCGACTCCAGTAAAAGTACAAATATTAGCTGGGCATGGTGGCACATGCCTGTAGTCCCAGCTACTCGGGAGGCTGAGGCAGCAGAATCACTTGAATCCAGGAGGCGGAGGTTGCAGTGAGCTGAGATTGTGCCACTGCACTCTAGCCTGGCGATAGAGCGAGACTCCATCTAAAAAAAAAAATATGTGTGTGTGTCTGTGTGTGTGTATATATATATAAACTTTAAATAGAAAACTCATTAATAAGGGATCAGTAAGATTAAAATCAGTTCAGGCCTGGTGCCCAGCAGTATATTTTTAAAAAACATTCTTATCTTTTTTTTTTTTTTGAGACGGAGTCTCGCTCTGTTGCCCAGACTGGGGTACAGTGGCACAATCTCGGATCACTGCACGCTCTGCCTCCCAGGTTCACACCATTCTCCTGCCTCAGCCTCCCGAGTAGCTGGGACTACAAGCACCCACCACCAGGCCTGGTTAATTTTTGTATTTTTAGTAGAGACAGGGTTTCACCTTGTTAGCCAGAGGTCTCAATTTCCTGACCTCATGATCCGCCTGCCTTGGCCTCCCAAAGTGCTGGGATTACAGGCGTGAGCCACCGCGCCCGGTCATTTCTCGCTCTGTCACCCAGGCTTGAGTGCAGTGGCACGATCTCGGCTCACTGAAACCTCTGCCTCCCGGATTCAGGCGATTCTCCTGCCTCAGCCTCCCGAGCAGCTGGGACTTCAGGCACGCACCACCCCCTCCCCAATAATTTTTATATTTTTAGTAGAGACAGGGTTTCACCATATTGGCCAGGCTGGTCTCGAACTCCTGACCTCATAATCCACCTGCCTCAGCCTCCCAAAGTGCTGGGATTACAGGCGTGAGCCACCGCGCCCAGCCTCTTTCTTAAGTAGTGTTCTTAGTTGTTTTCCTTTAAGCTGTTAAACCCCCTCATTCAATGATCCCTGGCAAATGCAGAAAACAAAATTAGGGCCAGGTGCGGTGGCTCACACCTGTAAACCCAGCACTTTAGGAGGCTGAGGTGGGAGGATCACTTGAGGTCAGGAGTTCAAGACCAGCATGATCAACATGACAAAACCCTGTCTCTACTAAAAGTACAAAAACTAGCCAGGTGTGGTGGTGGGGACCTATAATCCCAGCTACTTGGGAGGCTGAGGCAGGAGAATCGCTTAAACCTGGCCAGGGAGTGAAAGTTGTAGTGAATGAGTGAATGGAGATCGCGCCATTGCACTCCAGCCTGGGTGACAAAAGTGAAACTCCATCTCAAAAAAAAAAAAAAAGCGACTTTGTTTCCCAGTTTCAACTTTGGGAAACTAACAAAAAGTCTTTTGGAGTTAGCATCCCTCACAGTGGGTAGTGGAGCATATCGCATCTAATAACACACCAAACCAGGAGTTTAGCTCTTGCATTTGCATTTAGCTATGGATGCCATGACAACATGTGGTTCTATAAAAGGAGCAAGCTGAGGGCTGCTTCCTAGGAACAACCAGGGAACTGTAAATGTAAAGCTTCATGAAATTTTTGGGGTTCTTTTTTTTTTTTAAGAGACAAGGTCTGGCAGTATCACCCAGGCTGGAGTGCAGCAGCGCCATCTCAGCTCACTGCAACTTCTACCTCCCAGGCTCAAGCCATCCTCCACACCTCAGCCTCCCAAGAGGCTGGGACTATAGATGCACGCCACCATGTCCGGCTGATTTTATTTTTTGTAGAGATGGGGTTTTGCTATGCTGCCCAGATCTGGAACTCCTGAGCTCAAGTAATCTGCCCACCTCAGCCTCCCAAAGTGCAGTGATTATAGGCATGAGCCACCATATCCAGCCAAATTATTTTTCCTTGAGATGGGTCTCACTGTGTTGCCCAGACTGGTCTTGAATTCTTGGCCTCAAGCGATCCTCCTGCCTTGGCCTCCCAAAGTGTTTGGATTAGAGGCATGAGCCACCATGCTTGGCTGTCTCATGAAATTCTAAGCACAGGAATATGCACTTAAAATGTATGTTCACTGGTCAAACTACAAACCATTGTTAGGAAAAAAACTGAATTAAAAAAAAAGAATTACACATGGATAGTGGCTACTGTATTGAACAGCACAGATACAGAACATGTTCATTGCTGTATAAATTTCCAGTGGATAATGCTGCTCTGGAGACTTGATTCAGGAATCTATACATTACCTGGAGGATTGAGCTGGGCTGGATGTTCAACAAGATTTGTGATTCCAAAATAATCTTCTCTCTTGGGATTTTCCTCTGTACTAAAATTGTAGGAAGGAAAGAAAACGCGATATGTGGGTAGAGATGATTCTAAGAGAGGAGTCTCAGAAATACAATGAAAAAATCCATTCTCCATAATGGGTTCTTGCGCTTGATATACCTAAAATAGCATTTACGTACCTAAAATATATAATTAAATTACATATAATTTTTATGATGAGAGAACTGAGTCCCTCTATGGTTGAACACACTCTCCATAGCAGTCATTCCCAACCTTTTTTCTACCATGCCACAGCTGATAGATGCTACTATGTTCTCTCATTAGTGACAATAAGTCCCTGGAACAGTGGCTGACAAAGAATGGGCAAGGAAAGGCTAAGATAAAATCTACTAAAGCCATGTATCAGAATGATGGAGCAGGGCCAGGCGCAGAGGCTTATGCCTATAATCCCAGCACTTTGGGACACCGAGGCAGGTGGATCACCTAAGGTCAGGAGTCTGAGACCAGCTTGCCAAATAGTGAAACCCTTCTCTACTAAAAATATAAAAACTGGCCAGGTGTGGTGGTATTTGCCTGTAGTACTGGATGCTCAGGAGGCTGAGCTAGGAGAATCGCTTCAACCCAGGAGACAGAGGTTGCAGTGAGCTGAGATCATGTCACTGCACTCCCAGCTCAGACAACAGAGTGAGACTCTGTCTTTAAAAAACAAAAAACAAAACAAAAAAAAAACACCCGGCGTAGTGACTCATGCCTGTAATCCCAGCACTTTTGGGAGGCTGAGGCGGGTGGATCACCTGAGGTCGGGAGTTCAAGACCAGTCTGACCAACATGGAGAAACCCGTCTCTACTAAAAACACAAAAAATTAGCCAGGCGTGGTGGCGCATGCCTGTAATCTCAGCTACTTGGGAGGCTGAGGCAGGAGAATCACTTGAACCTGTCAGGCGGAGGTTGCAATGAGCCCAGATCGCGCCATTGCACTCCAGCCTGGGCAACAAGAGCGAAACTGTCTCAGACAGAAGAAAAAAAAAAAAGAATGATGGAGCAGATATATTTAAAGCTCCTCAACTGTGTCTTATATCCTTTTTTTTTTTTTTTTTTTTTTTTTGAGACAGAGTTTCACTCTGTTGTCCAGGCTAGAGTGCAGTGGTCATGGTCATAGCTAACTGCAGCACAGACGCTCCTGGGCTTGAGTGATTCTCTCACATCAGCCTCCTGGGTAGCCAACCCACCATGCCCAGCTACTTTTTTTTTCTTTTTTAATTTTTATAGAAATGAGGTCTCACCATATTGCCCAAGCTGGTCTTTAACTCCTGGGCTCAAGCAATCCTTCAGCCCTCAGCCTCCAAAAGTGCTGGAAATAACAGGTGTCAGCCACCAAGCCCAGCCTTATAAGATATATTTACAATTATCTCACCTACCAACTAATAATCCTTGCTCTATCACAATGAGATCTTTAGGAAATGTAAACACCTATAATATGTAGCAAAAGAATGTAATTAAGGAAAATAATGCTAAAAACAGGCAACAATGTGTAACAGAGCAAAAATAATTACAGACTTTGCTTTTGTAGATTATTTGTGTCCCTGGTTATCCTACATTAACCCCAAAAGCTAAAAACAACCTATATGATACATCACAAATGCAGGAGCTTGGCGTGGTGCAGTGGCTCATGCCTGTAATCCCAACACTTTGGGAGGCTAAGGCGGGCAGATCACCTGAGGTCAGGAGTTCGAGACCCACCTGGCCAACATGGCAAAACCCTCTCTCTACCAAAAATACAAAAAGCAGACAGGCGTGGTGGTGCACACCTGTAGTCCCAGCTACTCGGGAGGCTGAGGTTCAAGGAGAATTCAAGGAGAATCTCTTGAACCCGGGAGGTGGAGGTTGCAGTGAGCTGAGATCGTGCCACTGCACTCTAGCCTAGGTGACAGAGCGAGACTCCCTCTCAAAAAAAAAACAAAACAAAACAAAACAAAAAACACAGGAGCTTGTGTACAGTTACTTATCTTTCTTGGATTTTAAAATTTTAATTAATGAATGAGTACCATCCTTCCCACTAGCTTTACTAAAAGGTATTAACTTGAATCTTAAACTCGGCTGATTAAAAACTGTTTTTTTAAAAAGGTACTAAAACAAACTCACAGATCAAAGCCATTGGGAATTATGTAAGAGTCCCACCACTCAATTTCAGGAATATCTCCTTCCTTTAGCTCCTTCTTAGGAGCTATGAGGGCAAGCCTAGTCGAAGTATGGATGCCTGTTTTTCGAGCTGCTTGTGAAATCTCTGCCTGCAGCTTCTCCAGTTGAGCCTAAAAACAAGATAATCCAAGACAGAAAGATAAATTGGAATCATAGAAAACAGAATTTGTAGAATCTCAATTTTTTTTTTTCTTTGAGATGGAGTTTCGTTCTGTTGCCCAGGCTGGAGTACAATGGCATGGTCTTGGCTAACAGCAACCTCCGCCTCCCAGGTTCAAGCCATTCTCCTGCCTAAGCCTCCGGAGTAGCTGGGATTACAAGCATGCGCCCCCAACTCCAGCTAATTTTGTATTTTTAGTAGAGATGGGGTTTCTCCATGTTGGTCAGCCTGGTCTCAAACTCCCGACCTCAGGTGATCTGCCTGCCTCGGCCTCCCAAAGTGCTGGGATTACAGGCATGACCCACTGTGCAGGGCCAGATTCCCAATTTTTTTTTTTTTTTTTTGAGACGGAGTCTCGCTCTGTCACCCAGGCTGGAGTGCAGTGGCGCCATCTTGGCTCACTGTAAGCTCCACCTCCCAGGTTCACGCCATTCTCCTGCCTCAGCCTCCCGAGTAGCTGGGACTACAGGCATCTGCCATCACGCCCGGCTAATTATTTTGTATTTTTAGTAGAGTAGGAGTTTCACCGTGTTAGCCAGGATGGTCTCAATTTCCTGACCTCGTGATCCGCCCACCTCGGCCTCCCAAAGTGCTGGGATTATAGGCATGAGTCATGACGCCTGGCCAATAATCCCAAATTTTAAAACATTTCCCCTTTGAACACTTTACACCTAATGCAACAAATTCATTCTGAAAGTTTAGAAAGGAGTTGTTCTGCTTTATTTTATCCTTTATTTAGTTCATTTACATAGATCCTCACCTTCACCCTCTCCCTTCACTCCACAGTATATGCCTGCAGTAAATACACAGAAATAGAATTTTATGAAAACCTCACTCTGAGAGGATAAAAAGAAGGCAAAGGTCATTCAATATACAATCAATTCAACTCTCCAGGTGTACTGTCTGCAGGAAATTTTAACTCCAGGCAAGTCTTCCTTAGTCAGTCAGAATGTTTCAAATTGTTTCCCTCCACTTAGTTGTATGTGGAGAATTTTCAAACTCAATTTAATATTTCCACTTATGTAGAAACTAATTAGGAAGTAAAATCTGCTTAAAATTTTTTTTTTGAGACGGAGTTTCGTTCTTTCGCTCAGGCAGGAGTGTAGTAACGCGATCTCAGCTCACTGCAACCTCCACCTTCCAATTGCAAGTGATTCTCCTGCCTCAGCCTCCTAAGTAGTTAGGATTACAGGTGCCCGCCACCACGCTTGGCTAATTTTTGTATTTTTAGTAGAGATGGGGTTTCACCATGTCGGGCAGGCTGGTCTCGAACACCTGACCTTGTGATACACCCACCTCGGCCTCCCAAAGCGCTGGGATTATAGGCTTGAGCCACCTCGTCCTGCATATTTTCAAATTATTCATTGCTTTAAATCAGGGGTCCCCAACCCACCAGTCTGTGGCCTTTTAGGAACTGGGCTGTACAGCAGGAGGTGAGCAGGAGGCAAACCAACAAAGTTTCATCTGTACTTACAATTGCTCCCTATTACCTGCATTATGGTCTGAGCTCCACCTCCTGTCAGATCCGCGGTGGCATTAGATTCTCATAGGAGAGTGAACCCTATTGTGAACTGCACATGCGAGGGGGCTGTGTTGCACATTCCTTATGAGAATCTAATGCCTGATGATCTGTCACTGTCTCCCATCACACCCAGATGGGACCGTCTCGGCAGGAAAACAAACTCAAGGCTCCCAATGATTTTAGATTATGGTGAGTTATATAATTATTTCATCATATATTAAAATAAAATAATAATAGAAGTCAGCACAGTGGCTCACGCCTGTAATCCCAGCACTTTGGGAGGTCAAGGCAGGCAGACTACAAGGTCAGTAGTTTAAGACCAGCCGGGCCAACACAGTGAAACCCTATCTCTACTAAAAATACAAAAAATTAGTCAGGCATGGTGGCGCACGCCTGTAGTCCCAGCTACTCAGGAGGCTGAAGCAGGAGAATGGCTTGAACCCAGGAAGTGGAGGCTGCAGTGAGCTGAGATTGCACCACTGCACTCCAGCCCAGGTAACAGTGCAAAACTCTGTCCCCGCTCCCCTGCCAAAAAAAGGCGGGTGTGATGGCTCACGCCTGTAATCCCAGCACTTTGGGAGGACAAGGTGGGCAGATCACCTGACGTCAGGAGTTCAAGACCAGCCTGACTAACATGGAGAAATCCCATCTCTACCAAAAATACACAATTAGTCAGGCGTGGTTGTGCATGCCTGTAATTCCAGCTACTCGAGGAGAATCACTTGAACCTGATAGGCGGAGGTTGCAGTAAGCCGAGATAATGCCATTGCGCTCCAGCCTGGGCAACAAGAGCAAAACTCCATCTCAAAAATAATAATAATGATAAAGTACACAATAAAGGTAATGTTCTTAAACCATCACAAAACCATCCTTACTCCAGGGGAAAAATTGTCTTCCATGAAATGAATCCTTGATGCCAAAAAGGTTGAGGACTGCTGCTTTAAATGACCTATTTATCTAATTTCCTAGAGCATAGAGATTTTACAATGTTTTCCTTTCAGCTTCTTAACTTTTTCTAAATTCTGTGTTATACTATAAGCCAGATACCTTTGTCCGTAATCGCTGAGCAATCTTCTCAAATTTGCCCTTGTCGTGGAATTTAAAAGTGCGTCTCTGGCGCTGGGAAGGGGCAATGGAGACTCGGGGGTCAAAAAAGGTATTGGATTCCATGTCTTCTGATGGCTTTTCTTTTAGTTGCTGCTTGAATTGTTCCCTCTTCACAGCACGAATATTGGCTTTCAGAGTAGGCATGCGGTGTGTCAGCTCAATCTCCTTGCCTGTTGCATCTACAGTGCGCCCTTGCTCATCCAGGATCAGTGGTGTAGGTTTCGTTTGGTCTTTTAACTCCACCTTCCTGAAAAATAGCCCACAAAGAAATAAATCCTGTATGGAACATTAAGGCAAACAAAAAAACAAACAAAATAAAGTTTGGTGGCTCAAGACTAGAACCACAGCATTTTGGGAGGCCAAGGCAGAGGGATCACTTGAGCCCAGGAGTTAGAGACCAATCTGGGCAACACAAGGCGATCCCATCTCAACAAAAAATTTAAAATTAGCTGGGTGTGGTGGCATATACCTTTGGTCCCAGCTACTCAGGAGGTTGAGAAGGGTCACTTGAGCCCAGAAGTTGAGGGTGCAGTGCCTTCTCCGTAAGAGTTATTGGATGGACGGGCGTGGTGGCTCACACTGTAATCCCAGCGCTTTGGGAGGCTGAGGCAGGTGGATCGCTTGAGCCCAGGAGTTCGAGACCAGCCTTGGCAACATAGTGCAACCCCATCTCTACAAAAAATACAAAATTTAGACGGGCACCTGTAGTCCCAGCTACTTTGGAGGCTAAGGCAGAATTCCTTGAACCCAAGAAGTGGAGGTTGCAGGGAGCCGAGATTACGCCACTGCACTCCAGCCTGGGCAACAGAGTGAGACTCCCTCTCAAAAAAAAAAAAAAAAAGACGATAAAATAATTCTAGGGAACAATCTCATCAGTGAGTAACACCATCTTTTTTTTGAGACATGGTCTCACTCTGTTGCCCAGGCTAAAGTACAGTGCCATAATCACAGCTCATTGCAACCTCAACCTCCCAGGCTCAAAGAAATTCTCCCACCTCAGTCTCCTAAGTAGCTGGAATTACAGGCATGCTCTACCATGCCTGGCTAATTGTTGTATTTTTTAGAGAGATGGGGTTTTGCCATGTTGCCTAGGCTGGTCCTGAACTCCTGAGCTCAAGCAATCTGCCAGTCTCGGCCTCCCAAAGTGCTGGGATTACAAGTGTGAGTCCCCACGACCTGCCAATAACATCTTGATTAAAAATATCAAAGTAGATATTTCAGCATACAAGACCACCAAAAGAAATGAGTTTATAAATTATATGAATTTACAATCCTATCTTTCTTTATCCCTGAATTCTTACATCAGTCATGGGATGCCAGACCAACTGTCGATGCTAAAAAAAAAAACGTGTAACATCTTTGACCAGTTGCAGAGGAACCTCAGATCTGATCTCACATAATGTGCTTTAATGGATAAATCTGAGTTTGAAACCAGGAAGGAAACCTGGCTCTATTCAGAGCTCCAATATCAGATGAATAACCTTAATCTCAGTTATATCAATCATAAGAAGATAATAAACCCTGCAACAACAGGGAAGCCAAGAGAAAAAATTCAACTGGTTAATCAATCACACATAAGAAATATGGAACTGTGAGAAATGATCTAGGTTCTCTGGAAAAAGAGGATCAGTAATTTTTTTTGTTGTTGTTGTTTTTGAGCCAGAGTCTCCCTCTGTCACCCAGGCTGGAGTGCAGTGGCACGATCTCAGCTCACTGCAACCTCTGCCTCCTGGATTCAAGTGATTCTCCTGCCTCAGCCTCCCGAGTAGCTGGGATAACAGGCATGCACCACCACGTCCAGCTAATTTTTGTATTTTTAGTGGAGATGGGGTTTCATCATATTGGTCGGGCTAGTCTCAAACTTCTGACTCCTGACCTCAGGTGATCCACCTACCTCGGCCTCCCAAAGTGCTAGGATTACAGGCCTGAGGCACTGCGCCCAGCCAGATCAGTAACATTCAAAGGTATTTATTGCTTCTCAAACTTCAGAAATGAAAAGGTATTCCATGAAATAGACACTCACGGGGGAGCAATGCCCATGGCATGGAGATTAGCCAGGCCCACCATGTTGGCATTGCCGATGAGTCCTGGCTTCAGTGCCAGCTGGGCTTGGATTCGAGCTTGTAGTTCAGCTGCTTTCCTTGCCTTCTCAATGGCATCATTCATGAAAGTGGCAGCCTGGGAGGGCTGAATAGTGTTGCCAATTGGAAGTCGCTCTGGTTGGGAAGAAGAAGGAGTCTTTGGCTGTGAGATAGAGTAAAAGAAATCAGAGGCATTAAGACAGGCAGACAAATACACGTATGCATACACACAGATACACACATACACATCATGGTAGACTGTAGTAGATGATTATGAAGTAAAACATGCAGTCACCTCTTCTGGTCTCTCATTTTGAGTGGATGGCAAGAAATTCTGTGCCAAAGACTATTGTTTTCAGAGTAATCTAGACACAATACCTGAGGTGTAGGGGGGCTAATGAAGCTCAACTGTTTTTTCCTCTCCTCGATTTGTCGTGTTGCTGCCTCCATCATCTGTTTGATCTGCTCTCCAGGAAAAAAATTGAAAAACTGTTAATTTCTCCTCTTTACTACTCCCATTCAGGTTTTTAAATCCACAAGGCTCTCAGGTCTAGACACTTAAAATTTTTTGAATATACCACATACTGTCTACCATAGTGCAAAAAATTTAGTCAAGATTAAAGTTTGCACTGGAATTTTTCAACCCAAGTTCCTAAGGCAAGATTGGCATATTAGGTAGCAATACAGTGTGATGACTGAGACTCTGGAGTCAGAGAAACCTGAGTTTGAATCTTTTTTTTTTTTTTTTTTTTTGAGACGGAGTCTCGCTGTGTCGCCCAGGCTGGAGTGCAGTGGTGCGATCTCGGCTTACTGCAAGCTCCGCCTCCCAGGTTTACGCCATTCTCCTGCCTCAGCCTCCGAGTAGCTGGGACTACAGGCACCCGCCACCACGCCCGGCTAGTTTTTTGTATTTTTAGTAGAGACGGGGTTTCACCATGTTAGCCAGGATGGTCTCGATCTCCTGACCTCGTGATCCACCCGCCTCGGCCTCCCAAAGTGCTGGGATTACAGGCTTGAGCCACCGCGCCCGGCCCCAGTTTGAATCTTAACTCTGACACTTAATGCCTTTGTTATCTTGGATAAGGAACTTAGTCTCTAAACCTCCTAAGCGTCTAAAAGGGAGGAAAAAAACAGTACCTACCTTATAGGTCTATTGTAACCACTTAAATAATGCATGCAAACCTAACAGAACCTACACAAAATATTATGCTTAATTTTTTTTTTTTTTAATTTTTGAGACGGAGTCTCACTCTGTGGCCCAGGCTGGAGTGCAGTGGCACAATCTTGGCTCACTGCAAGCTCTGCCTCCCGGGTTCACGCCATTCTCCTGCCTCAGCCTCCCAAGTAGATGGGACTACAGGCACCCACCACTACACTCGGCTAATTTTTTGCATTTTTAGTAGAGACGGGGTTTCACCCTGTTAGCCAGGATGGATTTTGTATTTTTAGTAGAGACAGGGTTTCACCCTGTTAGCCAGGATGGTCTCAATCTCCTTATCCGCCTGCCTTGGCCTCCCAAAGTATTGGGATGAAAGGCATGAGCCACTGCTCCCAGCCTATACTTAATTTTTTTAAAAAAATCATGATATTAGTACTTGAACTACTAGTTTGAGAAACAAGAGACGATGGTGCAAAGACCTGCTCCCTAGTCTCTATAAACCCCTTCTGTCCTAAAGAAGTTCAGAATGATAAGCTTTGAGGGTATAGTCAAACAACCCCTCTTGCATTTTGCAAAAAGAGCTTCCAGATATTTTTAAAAATTTGTCTTTAACATTTTTTCTTGAATAGGTGATATTCAAAATTCAAAAATTACAGAAGGGTCAGGCATGGTGGCTCACGCCTGTAGCACTTTGAGAGGCTGAAGTGGGTGAATCACTTGAGGTCAGGAGCTGAAGACCAGCCTGGCTAATATGGTGAAACACCATCTCTAGTAAAAATACAAAAATTAGCCAGGTGTGGTGGTGGGCGCCTGTAATGCCAGCTACTCAGGAGGCTGAGGCAGGAGAATTGCTTGAACCCAGAAGGCGGAGGTTATTGTTAGCCAGGATCATGCCACTGCACTCCCGCCTGGGCAAGAGAGGGAGACTCCATCTCTAAATAAATAAATAAGAAAATAAAAAAATAAAAAATTACAGTGCTGGGCGCAGTGGCTCACGCCTGTAATCCTAGCACTTTGGGAGGTCGAGGTAGGTAGATCACGAGGTCAGTTGTTTGAGACCAGCCTGCCCAACATGGTGAAACTAAATTTAGTCTCTACTAAAAATACAAAATTAGCTGGGCATGGTGATGCACACCTGTAATCCCAGCTACTCAGGAGGCTGAGACAGGAGAACTGCTTGAATCCAAGAGGCGGAGGCTGCAGTGAGCTGAGATTGCACCACTGCACTCCAGCCTGGGCAACAGTGCAAGAGCGAGACTCCATCTCAAAAAATAAAATAAAATAAAATAATAAAATGAAAAATTATAGGTTGGGTTGGTGGCTCACATCTGTAATACCAGCACTTTGGGAGGCCAAGGCAGACGGATCATGAGGTCAGGAGTTCAAGACCAGCCTGACCAACATGGTGAAACCCCGTCTCTACTAAAAATACAAAAAAATTAGCCAGGCGTGGTGGTGTGTGCCTGTAATCCCAGCTACCTGGGGGGCTGAGGCAGAAGAATAGCTTGAACCCCAAAGGCAGAGGTTGCAGTGAGCCGAGATCACGCCATTGCACTCCAGCCTGGGTGACAGAGCAAGACTCTGTCTCAAAAAAAAAAGAAAAATTGCAAAAGGATATATTGTGAATACATCCATCCCTATTCTCCATAAAAAACATCATCGGGCCAGGCACAGTGGCTCATGCCTGTAATCCCAGCACTTTGGGAGGCCGAGGCGGGGGGATCACAAGGTCAGGAGATCAAAACCATCCTAACATGGTGAAACTCTGTCTCTACTAAAAATACAAAAAATTAGTCGGGCGTGGTGGTACGTGCCTGTAGTCCCAGCTACTCAGAAGACTGAGGCAGGAGAATGGTGTGAACCCAGGAGGCAGAGGTTGCAGTGAGTTGAGATCGCGCCACCATACTCCAGCCTAAGTGACAGAGCGAGACTCCATCTCAAAAAGAAAAGAAAAGAAAATAATCAGCTGGGCGTGGTAGCTCACTCCTGTAAGTCCAGCACTTTGGGAGGCTGAGGCAGGAGATCGTTTCAGCCCAGGAGTTCAAGACCAGCCTGGGCAACGTGGCAAAACTCCATCTTTACAAAAAATACAAAAATCAGCCAGGCATAGTGGCCTGTAGTCCCAGCTACTTGGGAAGCCAAGGTGGGAGGATCACTCAAGCCCGGGAGGCAGAGGTTGCAGTAAGCCAAGATCTCGCCACTGAACTCCAAGCTGGAGGACAGAGTGAGACCTTGCCTGAAAAACAGAAACAGGCTAGACATGGTGGCTCACGCCTGTAATCCCAGCACTTTGGGAGGCAGATCACTTGAGGTCAGGAGTTCCAGACCAGTCTGGTTAATATGGTGAAACCCCATCTCTACTAAAAATACAAAATTAGCCATGCATGGTGGCACATGCCTATAGTCCCAGCTACTCGGGAGGCTGAGATAGGAGAATCACTTGAACCTGGGAGGCGGAGGCTGCAGTGAACTGAGATCGCACCAGCGTGCTCCAGCCTGAGTGACAGAGAGAGACATCTCCAAAAAAAAAAAAAATCACCCATTTCTTTCCTTCTGTAAATATCACATATATGCAAATCCACCCATCCATATTTCTGTGTATGTTCTATTACCCCCCTCAAATATTAAATGGTAAACACTTATTGTTCATGTGGTATCAAAATTATTTAACACTACCAATTGAAAAAACACAAATATTTCCTGTTAAAAAAAAATACAAAGTCAACTTAAAATTATTTATTAGTGGATTATATCTTCTTTGCATTATGTTTGGAAATTCTCCTCTGTCATCAAGATGAATTCTGATCATTTCATTTAATTTTCTCAATGACTCAGTGACGTAGGTAATTAGGCAAATAATGTACATAACACACCTTGCTGGCCACAGTAAATGGCAATTTCAATACCCTTACCCGGAATACTCCTGGTCAAATCAAAGAATGCTAAAACATAAAGCAAGAAATAAAATTTTCCCAAATGCTGGCCTGGCGCAGTGGCTCACACCTGTAATCCCAGCCGTTTGGGTGGCTAAGGTGGCAGATCACTTGAGGCCAGGAGTTCCAGACCAGCCTGGCCAACATGGCAAAACACCGCTTCTACTAAAAATACAAAAATTAGCCAGGCGTAGTGGTGTGCGCACGTAGTCCCAGCTACTCCGGAGGCTGAGGCAGGAGAATCACTGAAACCTGGGAGGTGGAGGTTGCCGTGAGCTGAGATCACACCACTACACTCCAGCATGGGCAACAGAGTGAAACTCCATCTCAAAAAAAAAAAAAAAAAAAAACTTCCCCAAATGCTAAACACTAATTTAAATCAAGATCACAATAAGGTGAGGCACGCTGGCTCCCGCCTGTAATCCCAGCACCCTGGGAGGCTGAGGTGGGCAGATGACCTGAGGTCAGAAGTTCGAAACCAGCCTACCCAACATAGTGAAACCCCGTCTCTACTAAAAGAAATACAAAAAATAAGTCAGGCACGGTGGCTCGCTCCTGTAAACCTAGCACTTTGAGAGGCCGAGGCGAGCGCATCACCTGAGATCATGAGTTCAAGACCAGCCTGGTCAAGATGGTGAAACCCCATCTCTACTAAAACTACAAAAATTAGCCGGGCTTGGTGGCGGGTACCTGTAATCCCAGCTACTTGGGAAGCTGAGACAGGACAATCGCTTAAACCCGGGAGGCAGAGGTTGCAGTGAGCTGAGATCGCACCACTGCACTCCAGCCCGGGTGATAAGAGCAAAACTCCATCTCAAAAAAAAAAAAAAAAAATCACAATAAATACAGACCCATGCACCTTTTGCTTCTTCAACTCACAAAACCACTTTGCTTCCAGTCCCTAATTACTAACCTGGAGCTTAGTCAGCATGCCAGGGCTCTCTGATGGAGGCCCAGGGATCACCTCTGGCTCTTCTTCCACCTCCTCAAAACGGGGTATTCGTCGCTTCTTTACTCCTGATGATTCTTTAGAGATCTCAGAGTCATCACCAAACACCTCCTAAGGGAACCCAAGATGAAAGAAAAGCTGTATCCTTCCCCGTGGGGAGAAGAGAAGAATTATCCTAGCCCCTACCAGCAGTTTCTGGCTATTCCCAGGGGAATATGACATAACCTTGCAAATAGCCACCTGCCAGAAGCAGGGTCTACTAGACTCTCCATCAAGTGGACCATCTCACCCAACTTCAACATTCTCCTAATCCAGTCAAACAAATTTCATTCCCATGTTCTTATAAATGTTCCCATCTTAAGGTCTTTGCAAATGCTACTGCCCACATTTATGATTTCTCTCAACTTTTCCACAACCCCTGTTCCAAATCCTGCCTAAAACTCACCTCCTCCAAGAAGTTTTCCTCATTACAACCTTATCCCACTCTGATTAAACGTTTTGTTTCACATTCTCTTATCATGTAAGAGCTTGGTTCATATTAGGTTAAATTACACTGTTGATATTCTGTTTGCCAAGTGTTAAGTAAGTCAATGTTAGTATAATTTTCCCAACTAAGTCTAAGCTCTTCCAGGACACGGGCTTTCTCTTTCTTCTTCAGTAATCCCCATTAACACTTTGTTTTCATCAAACAATGGAAACTCAAATATGATGACTAATTTGCAAGGTGAATTTAACAGGACCGAGAGTGGCCAACTGGAAGGGACAATGGGAAAAAGCAAATGTACACACCGGTGGTAGGCTTTGGGTGACATCCCCTCTTCACTAGGAGGGCTCGTGTTTTGCAAGGACATATCCTCGGCCAGGGGCGAGCGCTTCCTGGAACTCCTACAGTTCAAGAAAAAGGACTCTCCCATAATATATTGTGTGGGGTGGGGACTTGAATGGACCAAAAATGGGACCCGTATCCCAAAGCTATCTAGACACCTCCTTCAAG
This sequence comes from Theropithecus gelada, assembly GCF_003255815.1. Lineage (NCBI taxonomy): Eukaryota > Metazoa > Chordata > Mammalia > Primates > Cercopithecidae > Theropithecus > Theropithecus gelada. Next base: position 15,643,859 of record NC_037668.1, on the reverse strand, counting down.
AAGCCATTTTTATTAATCCCACCCAATGTAGTCACTTCATTCACAGCATGCCCTCAACACTCATACAGAAGTATGCCCTACTAGTCAGATGCAGTGGCTCATGTCTGTAATTGCAGCACTTTGGGAGGCCGAGGCGGGTGGATCATGAGGTCAGGAGTTCGAGGTCAACCTGATCAACATGGTGAAACCCCGTCTCTACTAAAAATACAAAAATTAACCGGGCATGGTGGCATGTGCCTATAATCCCAGCTACTCAGGAGGCTGAGGCAGGAGAATCACTTGAACCTGGAAGGTGGAGGTTGCAGTGAGCCGAGATTGTGCTACTGCACTCCAGCCTGGGCAACAGAGTGAGACTCAGCCTCAAAAAAAAAAAAAAAGGCAAAGCAGTATGCCCTATCGTGACATAATCTTCACTGTACAGATCTGTGTATACTGTGGCTCAATCATTCCCCCTTAAATATAACAAAATTCAACATAAGTCTGAAATTCTATAGCCAACCCTAAAATTTACATGAAACTGCTACTTAGATTTTATAATACATAAATATATATTTTGTGATACTCCTGCCTCTTCTAAATTGCAACTCCTCGGCTCAAGAGATCCTCTTGCCTCAGCTTCCCAAGTAGCTGGTATTACAGGCACATGCCATAGTGCCTGGCAAATTACAAACTGTTTTAAGGCAAGCACTATCTCTCCTTCTCTGATCACCCTACAATGCTCTAAACACAAAGGGCACAAATCTCTCTGGTTTTTTTTAGTTCCATAGCCTGGCCAGGGGACCAAGCAGACATTATATTCACTCTTTTCCCTCAGGAAAAGCAATGGGATAGCCAAGGTATCAAAAGAACTTCGGAAGGTTTGATAGGAGTTGCAGAATTTTTTTTTTCTAAAGAGAGATACTGGGAAATGAGTAGAAAGACAGACTACTTGATACTGCTAATATTGAAAAAGGCCAGGATCAGTCAGCAACTACAGAATAAAAAGTGTAGTAGTTAAGGGGGTACTGACAACTCCTCCAAGTGTTTCACTTCTGGCACCAGAGGACCAGCAATATGCCATAGAGCAAATGGTAAGCTCTCAAGAATATAATAAATAATAGTTACTTTTTTGGTATCCTATCTACAAGTGCATTGCAGAGAAACCTCTACAAAGAGGCAACAAGGAGGTCTACAGCTCAGGTACCAGTGGAGTCACATTCTAAAACAACTTATTAGGCCTCAAATAAATCAAACATAAAATCTTAGAGCAATCAGTTTATAGGTAAGAAGGAAAAAAAGGAAATATGGAGAAACATGAGAACCAAAACTCCTGTTATCTAAAAAAAGACAAAGCTACCAATTATTTATTTGGATATTTAAACCCATGAACTTAGGTAGTTCAGATGGTGACGACACAAATTCACCTCTCCTACTTTAATGTCTAAGTACCTCTCTTGAACATTTGCTGCTCTAAATAGAGGATATCAACGTGTACTCTGGTAAGCTCAGCAACTCTGTTACCATTCAAAACAGTCCTGAGCTCATTAGACAGTAAATTGTAACCTACCTTTAGCTCTCGTTTTCTGCTCCTGTCACTGCTAGACTTGGAATGCCTAGAGCTTCGGCCTTCCTCCACAGCCTCAAAGAGTTTGTCCACAAATCGGAGAGTAGACTCATCAAGAAAAGGTTTCAGATGATCTGACAGGAAGAAAGGCAGTGGTAGGATTGGAAAGGTAAGACTACATAGTCTAATACTAGGCCTATAACAGGTACCAACACTGGAATTTTATTCCCAGGAGTGAAACAAATTTTAAGTTTTTTTCTATGATTCCCATCTCTCTTACATTGAATGACCTTGCCCTATGAGGTGAAAATAGTTATCATTTTTTGGAGTGGGAAGTCGTACAGTCAGAGCAACCTGTTTACGTTGAACATCAAGTTTAAGATGAATAACCACCCTAACCTTTCCCAAATAGCAAGTTGTAGGAGACTACCATTAACAAAATCTACCTCCTTCAAGCTTTTTGATGTATTTCATAAAGACTTTTATATGTTGAGATGTCAATCTGAATCCGAATATGCCTATCTGACTTAAGCATACTTCCTAAGTAAATCTAACTTAGGTGACTCAGTATGGTAGCCAAAGATTTAAAATCTATCATAAAAAACATAAAAAATAAACAATAAGAGAAAAAGCAAATTATGATTTAGCCTATTTTCATTATAATACAGACGAAAACAAAATATGGCCTGCCCTTTTTTTAGATGTTCCCAACAGAGAGAATTTTAGGGAAGTTCAGTGTTTGGGGTCACCCTATATGTTAAGACAAAAGCTGCAGAAAGGTACATACCGGCTGCCTTCTTCTTGTCCATGCCCTTCCCCACACAGTTCAATGCTGCTGTGACCACTGTAGGCTCTGAGAAACCCAGGACCCTCTTCACTGTCTTCTCTATCCATGGTTTCAGCTCATCCAGCTCCCTCTTAGACAGTGCCATTTTGCAAGAAAAAGAGAACAATAGCTCAAACTGGACTCAATACTACACCTAAAAAAAAAAGAGAGACAAGTTAGAGAATAAGAAAAGACTAAAGTGGGTTGGGTGCAGTGGCTCATGCCTGTAATCCCAGCACTTTGAGAGGCCAAGGTGGGTGGACTGCTTGAGGTCAGGAGTCAGAGACCAGTCTGGCCAACAGAGTGAAATCCTGTCTCTACTAAAAATACAAAAAAATTAGCTGGGCGTGGTAGCATGAGCCTGTAATCCCAGCTACTCCGGAGGCTTAGGCAGGGGAATAACCAGGGAGGTGGAGCTTGCAATGAGCCAAGATCACACCACTGCACTCCAGCCTGGGTGACAGTGAGACTCTGGCTCAAAAAAAAAAAAAAAAGAAGACTAAAGTGATCCAGGGAAATGGTTAGTGCATCAGGAATGCATTCCCCACCCCTATTCTCAATCCCTAGACAAGTTCTTCCAACTCATTTGAAGGCAAGTATTTTCCCCAAGAATCTTATCTCAAAGCAGAAAGAGATCCCATTTGATTTTTAACTCTTAAGCTGATCAATGAAATCTGTGGAATAAATAAACTCTGTGAATAAGCTACGTCTGAGAGATTAATTCTAGCTTCTTTCTTGATCCTGTCATATCAACAAGGACTTGCAAACCTAGTAACACTAGAACAAAACTAAAAAAGCCCATCCAGAGGCCAGCTTCTCCATTCTTCCTACTTCCAGGCAGGCATTCCCTAATCCAACCCTGACTTATGTAGGATTCCCTTCTTTTAAGATATGCAAGTAAAACAGGTTTATCCAGGTCAGTCATCCTGGATATTAAATTAAATCTCATGATCCTTAAGAATGTTCTCTCACATTTCTCTGTGGTCATATTCATCCCAGTGGGAATTCTGCATACAGATAATTATCATGTTCAATCTACAGGGTCTCCATCAGCTGACTTGATGATCCTTCAGCTCAGAAAAGAATATGCTCATTTTTCTTTTGAGACAGAGTCTCACTCTGTCGCCAAGGCTGGAGTGCAGTGGCGTAACCTTGGTTCACTGCAACCTCCATCTCCTGAGTTCAAGCAATTCTCCTGCCTCAGCCTCCCGAGTAGCTGGGACTACAGGCATGCACCACCACGCCTGGCCAATTTTGTAGTTTTAGTAAAGAGGCGGTTTCACCGTATCGGCCAGGTAACTCCTTACCTAAAGTGATCTGCCCACCTTGGCCTCCCAAAGTGCTGGGATTACAGGCATGACCCACTGCACCCGTCTCTACTAAAAATACAAAAATTAGACGGGCAAGGTGGTGGGCACCTGTAATCCCAGCTACTCATGAGGCAGAGGCAGAAAAATCGCTTGAACCTAGGAGGCGGAGGTTGCGGTGAGCCAAAATCACGCCACTGCATTCCAGCCTGGGCGACAGAGTTAAACTGTATCGCCAAAAAAAAAAAAAAAAAAAAAAAAGAAAGCCAGGTGCAGTGGCTCACGCCTGTAATCCCAGCACTTTGGGAGGCTGAGGCGGGTGGATTACCTGACGTCAGGAGTTCGAGACCAGCCTGGCCAACATGGTGAAACCCCATTTCTATTAAAAACACAAATATTAGCTGGGCGTGGTGACCTGCACCTGTAATCCCAGCTACTCCGGAAGCTGAGACAGGAGAATCCCTTGAACCTGGAAGGTGGAGGTTGCAGTGAGCCGAGATCGCGCCACTGCACTCCAGCCTGGGCGACAGAGCAAGACTCCGCCTCGGGGGGAAAAAAAAAGTGCCTAAATGAGAGCCAATAAATTGCACTGACCTCAATTTCTAAGCTCAGCTATTCCCAGCAGTGCCACTTATCAGAGATCTGGGAATCAGTTTTTCAAGATGTTTTAAGACATCTTTTCTCCAAAAAAATCCAGTCTGATTAACTTCTACATTCTTGGTAGGTTTAGCTTCTATACTAGAGTCTACAAGACTTGCTGCTGGCCAGGCATGGTGGCTCACGCCTGTAATCCCAGCACTTCAGGAGGCCGAGGTGGGCGGATCACAAGGTCAGGAGATCGAGACCATCCTGGCTAACACGGTGAAACCGTGTCTCTACTAAAAATACAAAAAATTAGCCACGCGTGGTGGTAGGCGCCTGTAGTTCCAGCTACTCGGGAGGCTGAGGCAGGAGAATGGAGTGAACCTGGGAGGTGGAGCTTGCAGTGAGCCAAGATCACGCCACTGTACTCCAGCCTGGGCGACAGAGCCAAACTCCGTCTCAAAAAAAAAAAAAAAAAAAAAAGACTTGCTGCCAAATAGTAGACTCACTTTTGGTATATCCAAAGGAAGCTAGCAGACTGAAGTGATGAAACTAAGACTGAAAGATTTTCTGCCTCAGTGACAAGTTACGTGAGTAATTCTATGGTGACTCTATTACCCCATAATGAGTAGACATACAGCCTACCAATTTCTACGTATTATATACGTATTGCACAAAAGCAGCATATCCAGACGACTTAGAAAGTGAAAACAAGAGTTCACACAGAACAGTTAGGACACTGAGTTCCACCATTTACAGGCCCTTAGGCAAGTTAATTAATTATTTGGAGCCACAGTTTACTCATCTTACAAAATGAGGACTGCCATATTTACATCTTAATTCATTCAATAAATATTTATTAACTACCAAGTGTCAAGCAATGTACTAAGTGCAGTGGATACACAAAACAGTGAGCAAAACTAACAAGAGTCCTCACCTTAACGGGTCTCATATTCTACTAGAATTGAATGATAGGCTACAAAGTATAAGCAATTTGAAAGCCCAAAGCAATAAATGAGGTGCCACTGTTACCTCCATAAGATGATGTGCAAACTAAACAGCCATGGACAGAAAAGTTTCAAACGGTAATTAGCTTTGTCACTAATCAAATGCTCAACAATAACTGTGAGGTGCAGGGGTAATGGGGGTGCGGAAGGAGAGCGAGGTACAATGATCTCTCAATGAGCAGGCAGCAGAATCCAAATTCAGTCTTCTGAAGGAATTCCTTACTCCGTGCTCTTGTTTGCTAGAACCTGAGTTTCCCTCTGCAGCCCCAAATCTTCTATTTTTACTCTCCGTCACTCCAACCAGTCTCTTACTCTACCTTGTTCTACCCAAACTCCTCACCTCAGAGCTGGTCTCCTCACCCGGTCTGCTTCCCGCCCCCGCCCTTTTCCTCTCAACAATCTCATTCCAATCTCTTCTTCCACCAAACCAGGTACTCCTTTCACACTCCTTCCCGCTGAACCCTCCCGCTTCGATCCTCCCCTTGGACTAAGCCCCCGGCCACAGTCGCGCGGACTGGAATTACCCTCTCTGGGCCCGGGGCCACTACTCACCTCACAAACTTCAGCCCCTGAGACGGAGCCCGAACGTTACACCGGAACCGGAAACCTTCTGACCGCCCTACGGCCTGCCGTCGCTACCGCCACGGCCGCCGCCACGCCGCTGTCTCCCAACACGTGACCAAGGAGGGCTGGGCCGGCAATTCGCGCAGCCGTATTTGCCACTTTCTTGGAGGCTGAACGCATGCGTCGTAGAACCGAAAAGTTTCCCTGAGCAAGTTTCTTGCTTTCTATTTCCCGGGCTAAACCTATTAACTAGATTTCTGCCAAGTTAATGTTTTTAACTTCCTGAAGCGGAAATTGGGCTACTTGCAGTTTTCTTCATATGGAGAATAAGTGCGCAAAGGTAAACTTCGGATAGAATAAAGAGCGAGGCTTCTGCGTTTGTGTTCAAACACAGTCTTTCTGGTAGAAAGTAAACCCTTTCACAGTCGTGATCACTAGAATTAGCCACCCATCCTTAACCTTTCTCCCTAATTTAACAGTGGTGTCAGGCCGGGCGCCGTGGCTCACGCCTGTAATCCCAGCACTTTGGGCTCAATAAATGACAAGTGAGACCTACCAGTATTGCTTTCTCCACTCTATCAATAGGTCTATATATTTCCTTTTCTCCAAAATGAGGCTCTAACCTACGACCCTTTCTTTTTCTTTTTTTTTATTTTTTGAGACGGAGCCTCACTCTGTCGTCAGGCTGGAGTGCACTGGCGCTATCCCGGCTCACTAAAACTTCCGCCTCCCAAGTAGATGGGACTACAGGCGCGCACCACCACGCCCAGCTAGCTTTTGTATTTTTAGTAGAGACGAGGTTTCACCATGTTGGCCAGGATGGTCTCGATTTTTTGACCTCGTGATCCGCCCACCTCGGCCTCCCAAAGTGCTGGGATTTCAGGCTTGAACCAGCACGCCTGGCCCCTACTGACCCTTTAAATCATAACAACATGTGTGTGGGCAAAGATAGTTTGGAAAAAGGATGTCCAGTATTATGACACAATTTCTTATGTGAGAAATGGAAAAAATTCCATTATTTTTATATTATAAACTATCCAAACTAAAATTCCAAAATGTCTTCTTGGTGGTAGGCTCACTAGAAGATGCAGTTGTTCTTCAGGGAGGTTATTCAAATTCCCCAGATAGTAGGAGATTTTTTTATCTAAAGATACAATGTACATACCAAGCCCCACCGTCCCTGATGGGGCAGCATGACCTAAAAGGATAAAGCCTGGCTCTGAAGGAACCAGTTGGGGGAGCTTCAACTTGCTGCTCAACTTATTCACAAATCAGTTTCTCCACTTACAGCTTCTAACACCAATGTCTCACAAAATATTCACTCAAAAAAGTTTGTTGAATGGGTTAATGAGTTTCAACGTTGCAGGGTTGTTGTAAATTTATTTTGTTTTAGTGCTTCTAACAGTCTGAGTTCAATTCCCTATGGAGAAATGTGTTTCTAGAAACTGATTTTAGGCCAGGTGTGGTGGCTTACGCCTGTAATCCCAACACTTTGGGAGGTCGAGGCAGTTGGATCACTTGAGGTCAGGAGTTTGAGACCAGTCTGCCCAACATGGTGAAAATCTATCTCTCCTAAAAAAATGCAAAAATTAGCTGGGAGTGGCAGTGGGCACCTGTAATCCCAGCTACTCAGGAGGCCTAGGCAAGAGAGTTGCTTGAACTCTGGAGGTGGAGGTTGCAGTGAGCCAAGATCACGCCACTGCACTGCAGCCTGGGCAACAGAGGGAGACTCCGTTTCAACAAAACAAAACTGATTTTATTTCCAGTTTTTAGAATTGGATACATTTAAACTGTAGCCTTCCAGTTACTAGCTGTGTTTCCTTCACGTAATTTTTTCTGAGATTGTTTCCTCAATTATAGAATAAGAATCTCTACTTCAAAAAGGTATCGTGAGGATTAAATGTAATGTGTAAGACACAGTTAGTGTGGTACTGGCATAAGAACAGGCACATAAACCAACCAAAGAGAATGGAGGGCCGGGCAGAGTGGCTCAAGCCTGTAATCCCAGCATTTCGGGAGGCCGAGGCGGGTGGATCACAAGGCCAAGAGATCGAGACCATGCTGGCCAACATGGTGAAACCCCGTCTCTCCTAAAAATACAAAAATTAGCCGGGCGTGGTAGCAGGTGCCTGTAGTCCCAGCTCCTGGGGAGGCTGAGGCAGAAGAATCGCTTGAACGCAGGAGGTGGAGGTTGCAGCGAGCCAAGATTGCGCCACTGCATTTCAGTCTCGCGACAGAGCGAGACTGCGTCTCAAAAAAAAAAAAAGGAGAATAGAGAGCCCAGAATAAACACTCACATATGTGGTCAGCTGATTTTTTTTTTTTTCTTTTCTTGAAATGGCGTTTCGCTCTTGTTGGCCAGGCTGGAGTACAATGGCGCAATCTTGGCTCACCGCAACCTCCGACTCCCAGGTTCAAGCAATTCTCCTGCCTCAGCCTCTGGAGTAGCTGAGATTACAGGCAAGCACCATCAAGCCAGGCTCGTTTTGTATTTTTTTTTTCTTCTTCTTCTTCTTCTTTTTGAGACGGAGTCTTGCCCTGTCGCCCAGGCTGGATTGCAATGGCACAATCTCAATTCCCTGTAACCTCCGCCTCCTGGGTTCAAGCGATTCTCCTGCCTCAGCCTCCCGAGTAGCTGGAACTACAGGCGCGCGCCACCACACTGGGCTAATTTCTTGTAGTTTTAGTAGAGACGGGGTTTCACCGTGTTAGCCAGGATGGTCTCGATCTCCTGACCTCGTGATCTGCCCGCCTCGGCCTCCCAAAGCGCTGGGATTACACGCGTAAGCCACCGTGCCTGGCCTCATTTTGTATTTTTAGTAGAGATGGGGTTTCACCATGTTGGTCAGGCTGGTCTGGAACTCTCGACCTCAGGTGATCCACCTGCCTCAGCCTCCCAAAGTGCTGGGATTACAGGCATGAGCCACTGTGCCCGGCCCTTTTTTTTTTTTTTCCCAAACGGAGTGTCCCTCTGTTGCCCAGGCTGGAGTGCAGTGGCACAATCTTGGCTCACTGCAACCTCCGCCTCCTGGGTTCAGCCAATTCTCCTGCCTCAGCTGGAACTACAGGCACATGGCACCACGCCCAGCTAATTTTTTTTTTTTTTTTTTTGCATTTTTATTAGGGGTTTCACCATATTGGCCAGGCTGGTCTTGAACTCCTGACATCGTGATCTGCCCGCCTCAGCCTCCCAAAGTGCTGGGATTACAGGCATGAGCCCCTGTGCCTGGCCATGGTCAGCTGATTTTTGACAAAGGTGCCAAGACTATTCAATGGGAAAAGGACAGTCTGTTTAACAAATGATGCTGGGAAAAGCAGATATCCACATACATAAGAGTTAAGTTGGACCCCCTACCTCATACCATATACAAAAATGAATTCAAAATGGATCTAAGACCTGAATATAAGAAATATACAGCCGGGCGCAGTGGCTCACACCTGTGATTCTAGCACTTTGGGAGGCCGAGGCGGGCGGATCACAAGGTCAGGAGATCGAGACCATCCTGGCTAACATGGTGAAACCCTGTCTCTACTAAAAATACAAAAAATTAGCCAGGCGCGGTGGTGGGTGCCTGTAGTCCCAGCTACTCAGGAGGCTGAGGCAGAGAATGGCGTGAACCCGGGAGGTGGAGCTTGCAGTGAGCCGAGATCACGCCACTGCACTCCAGCCTGGGCGACAGAGCAAGACTCTGTCTCAAAAAAAAAAAAAAAAAGAAATATACAAAAACTAGGGGTTAGGCACAGTGGCTCACCCCTATAATTTCAGCATTTTGGGAGACTGAGGCTGGAAGATGACTTGAGGTCAGGTCAGGAGTTTAAGACCAGCCTGGTCAACATGATGAATCAATTCCCGTCTCTACTGAAAACAGAAAAATTCACCAGGTGTGGTGGCACACTCATGTAGTCCCAACAACTTGGGAAACTGAGGCAGGAGAATCGCTTGAACTCAGGAGGCAGAGGTTGCAGTGAGCTGGGATCACGCAACTGCACTCCAGCCTGGATGACAGAGGGAGACCCTGTCTCAAATAAATAAATGCATACATAAAAGTAGGGCTAGGTGCAGTGGCTCACATCAATAATCCCATGCGACTGCACTCCAGCCTGGATGACAGAGGGAGATTTTATCTCAAATAAATAAATAAATAAATGTAGGGCTGGGTGCAGTGGCTCGCATCTGTAATCCCAGCACTTTGGGAGGCTGAGGCAGATAGATCACTTGGGGCCAGGAGCTCTGGACCGGCCTGCCCAACATGGTGAAATCCTATCTCTACTAAAAATACAAAAATTAGTTGGGCATGGTGGTGCATGCCTGTAATCCCAGCTACTCGGGAGGCTGAGGCACTAGAATCTCTTGAACCTGGGAGGCAGAGGTTGCAGTGACTCAAGATCATCCCACTGCACTCCAGTCTGGGCCACAGAGTGAGATTTTTTTTTTTTTTTTTTTTTTTTTTTTTGGAGACACAGTATCGCTGTATGCCCCAGGCTGGAATGCACTGGTGCGATCTTGGCTCACTGCAACCTCTGCCTCCCAGTTTCAAGCAATTCTCATGCCTCAGCCTCCCGAGTAGCTGGAATTACAGGCGCCTGCCATCATGCCCGGCTAATTTGTGTATTTTTAGTAGAGACGGGTTTCGCCATGTTGGTCAGGCTGGTCTGCAACTCCTGGCCTCAAGGGATCCGCCTGCCTTGGCCTCCCAAACTGCTGGGATTACAGATGTGAGCCACTGCGCCCGGCCTAGGGTGAGACTCTTGTCTCAAAAAACACCTAAAACTAAAGAGCAATAACTGTTAAACTCTTAGAGGAAAATACAGGAGAACAAGAGAGTATCTTTTTTTTTTTTTTTTTTTTTTGAGACGGAGTCTCGCTCTGTCACCCAGGCTGGAGTGCAGTGGCCGGATCTCAGCTCACTGCAAGCTCCGCCTCCCGGGTTCACGCCATTCTCCTGCCTCAGCCTCCCGAGTAGCTGGGACTACAGGCGCCCGCTGCCACGCCCGGCTAAGTTTTTGTATTTTTAGTAGAGACGGGGTTTCACCATGTTAGCCAGGATGGTCTCGATCTCCTGACCTCGTGATCCGCCCGTCTCGGCCTCCCAAAGTGCTGGGATTACAGGCTTGAGCCACCGCGCCCGGCCGAGAGTATCTTTATGACATTGGATTTGGCGATAATTTCTTGGATGTGATGCCAAACATGCAGTCAAACAAAGGAAAAACAGATGAATTGGACTTCATCAAAATTTAAAGTTTTGTGCATTAAATGACACTATCAACAGAATGAAAAGGCAGCCCACAGAATGTGAGAGAATATTTGCAAGAGATTAATATCCAGAATATATTAAGAACACTTACAACTCAACAATGAAACAGCCTAATTTTTTTTTTTTTTTTTTTTTTTTTTTTTTTTTTTTTTTTTTTTT
>NC_037668.1:15613353-15627616 GCF_003255815.1 Theropithecus gelada | reverse complement strand
GGCCGGGCGCGGTGGCTCAAGCCTGTAATCCCAGCACTTTGGGAGGCCGAGGCGGGCGGATCACGAGGTCAGGAGATCGAGACCATCCTGGCTAACATGGTGAAACCCCGTCTCTACTAAAAATACAAAAAACTAGCCGGGCGTGGTGGCGGGCGCCTGTAGTCCCAGCTACTCGGAGGCTGAGGCAGGAGAATGGCCTGAACCTGGGAGGCGGAGCTTGCAGTGAGCCGAGATCGCGCCACTGCACTCCAGCCTGGGTGACACAGGGCGAGACTCCGTCTCAAAAAAAAAAAAAAAAAAAAGAAAACTAAAAGGACAGAAAACAGGAATGAACATTAGGGTAGATTTAAGAACTTCTTTGGGCAAGGATTCCAGCACTCCAGTCTGGTTGATAGGTGTTTTCAGAAGCAGAATTTATTCCAAATACATACATGCATCCTCTCCTCTCTATCTAACAGGGAACAGTTTAATAAAAAGTAATAGATGCTTTCTCAGTAAGATTTTGCTTGGGGATTCAAAAAAATTGGGTAGGAAATGGTAAACATATTTCAATATATTAAAAAAAATTTCCGGCCAGGTGCGGTGGCTCATGCCTGTAATCCCAACACTTTGGGAGGCCGAGGTGGGTGGATCACTTGAGGTCAGGAGTTCGAGACAAGCCTGGACAACATGGTGAAACCCCGTCTCTACTAAAAATACAAAAATTAGCCGGGTGTGGTGGCACGTGCCTGTAGTCCCAGCAACTTGGGAGGCTGAGGCAGGAGAATCACTTGAACCCAGGAGGCGGAGGTTGCAGTGAGCCGAGACTGCACCACTGCACTCCAGCCTGGGGGACAAGAGTGAGACTTCCTCTTAAAAAAACAAAAAGAAAAAAAAGAAAAAACAATTCCTTACTTCTCCTAGACTTCCAAAAAAGTTTTTATTGTAGTACAACATAAAATTTACCATCTTAGGCCGGGTGCGGTGGCTCACGCCTGTAATCCCAGCACTTTGGGAGGCTGAGGCGGGCGGATCACAAGGTCAGGAGATCGAGACCACGGAGAAACCCCGTCTCTACTAAAAATGCAAAAAATTAGCCGGACGCGGTTACGGGTGCCTGCAGTCCCAGCTACTGGGGAGGCTGAGGCAGGAGAATGGCGGGAACCCGGGAGGCGGAGCTTGCAGTGAGCCGAGATCGCGCCACTGCCCTCCAGCCAGGGGGACAGAGCCAGACTCCGTCTCAAAAAACAAAACAAAAAAAAAATTTACCATCTTAAAACATTTAAGGGTATAGTTCAGTGGCATTAAGTACATTCATCCTTTTGAGCAACCACCATCACCATCCATCATCCCTTTCCGTTTTTTTTTTTTTTTTTTTTTTTGAGATGGAGTCTCACTCTGTCACCCAGGTTGAAGTGCAGTGGCATGATCTTGGCTCACTGCAACCTCCGCCTCCCCAGTTCAAGCAATTCTCCTGCCTCAGCCTCCCAAGTGTCTCGGACTACAGGCATGTACCACCACACCCAGCCAATTTTTTTTTTTGTATTTTTAGTAGAGATGGGGTTTCACCACATTGGCCAGGCTGGTCTCAAACTCCTGGCCTCAAGTGATCCACCCGCCTCAGCCTCCCAAAGTGTTGGAATAACAGGTATGAGCCACCGTGCCTGGCCATCATCTCCTGAAGTTTTTCATCTGCTCAAACTGAAACTCTGTGCCCATTAAACAATAATTCCTCATTGCCCCCTCCTCCAGCTCCAGCAAACACCATTCTACTCCTAGACTACTTTCAGACTCAGTTTTTTCTTTCACTTAATAAAAGACAGGGTCCACTGCTGACTAATGGAATTGTTTCTATATTTGGAGGCCTTTTTGCAGACATGTGATTTGAGTTTAGGAAATGGGATTGTACAAAGAAAAGAGATGGAGACAAAACTGGATGAGGGTTTCGCACTGGGTGTCCCATCCACAGGCCTCAGCAGCCCTGCCACGGATCTGCCCGATTCTTTCGCATCAAGAAGTTGATCTTGCGAGCCATTTCCATGTTGTAGATCCGCCGGCACCTTTCATAGCTTTCCCTCTGTCGCCGGCGGCATGGCTTCTCATAATACCGCCGACGTTTAATGTCCTCAATGAGCCCATCCATAGTGAGGATTCTGTATAAAGGCAAGCAATGAGGTTAGACATTTGGGATCATCATTACTCTTTCCCAGTTTAGCAAATAGTCAGAAGTCGATTGGCCAAACAACTGGTATTTATAAAAATTACAGTGGGAAATGGTGACAATAGAGCATTAACTGCCTACTTACAGAAGCCTCAATAAGAATCTGTGGGCCAGGTACAGTGGCTCATGCCTGTAATCCCACCACTTTGGGAGGCCAAGGTGAGCAGATTGTTTGAGCCCAGGAGTTTGAGACCAGCCTAGGCAACATGGCATGTGTCTGTAGTGCTAGCAACTTAGGAGGCTGAGGTGGGAGCATCACTTGAGCCCAGGGGAGACGGAAGCTGCAGTGTGCCATGTTTGCACCACTGTACTCCAGCCTGGGTGACAGAGTAAGACCCTGTCTCAAAAAAGAAAAAAAAAAATTTCAGCATGGGCAACAAGGCAAAACCCCGTCTCTGCAAATAATACAAACATTAGCCAGGCATGGTGGTAGACGCCTGTAGTCCCCTCTACTCAGGAGGTTAAGGTGGGAGGATCAATTGAACCTGGGAGTTCGAGGCTGCAGTGAGCTGAGATCCTACCACTGCATTCTAGCCTGGGCAACAGAGTGAGACCTTGACTCAAAAAAAAAAAAAAAAAAAAAAAATCTGGGCACAGTGGCTCATGCCTGTAATCCTAGCACTTTGGGAGGCCAAGGCGGGTCGATCACTTAGGTCAGGAGTTCAAAACCAGCCTGACCAATATGGTGAAACCCTGTCTCTACTAAAAATACAAAAATTAGCTGTACATGATGGCATGCGCCTGTAGTCCCTCTCAGCTACTCAGGAGGCTGAGGCAGGAGAAATGCTTGAACCCAGGAGGCAGAAGTTGCAATGAGCCAAGATTGCGCCACTGTACTCCAGTCTGGGCAACAGAGTGAGACTCTGTCTCAAAAAAAAAAAAAAAAAATGTGGGGAAATAAGCAATTAATTACACGGTCCTTGCTCTTGTAGAGTTTATAGTCAAAGTTACGTTCTCAAACCTATTTTACCACAACACACCTGAGGGATATGATACAGTCCCTTAAGAACATGTCTCCCTAGAGCAATGATTCTCAACTAATGGGCATTTAAGAGACTTCAGTTGGGGAGAGTCATTTTCAACAAGAACAAAATCACTAGGGGTGATTCTTAAGGTGATTCTCTATTACTTAAAGTTCCATCCCGCCAGGCGCGGTGGCTCACACCTGTAATTCCAGCACTTTGGGAGGCTGAGGTGGGTGGATCACCTGAGGTCAGGAGTTTGAGAGCAGCCTGACCAACATGGAGAAACCCCGTCTCTACTAAAAATACAAAATTAGCTGGGCATGGTGGTATATGCCTGTAATCCCAGCTACTCGGGAGGCTGAGGCAGGAGAATTGCTTGAACCCTGGGGACGGAGGTTGCGGTGAGCCAAGGTTGCGCCATTGCACTCCAGCCTGGGCAACAAGAGCGAAATTCCATCTCAAAAAGATCACTTGAGGTCAGGAGTTCAAGACCAGCCTGTCCAACATGGTGAAACCCCGCCTCTACTAAAAATACAAAAATTAGCTGGGCATAGTGGTGGGCGCTTGTACTCAGGAGGCTGAGGCAGGAGAATCCCTTGAACTCGGGGTGGAAGCTGTAGTGAGCAGAGATGGTGCCACTGCACTCCAGCCGAGGCAACAGAGACTCTGTCTCAAGGAAAAACAAAACAAAAACTCACAAGAGGCATTAAACCTGAACATGAGAACAAGAAAGTGGTTGTGAAGGAATCCTAAAGAACAACTTATCTGAAGTGTGAATACGTAGGTTGCCCTATTTCCACTCTTTTCCTATACCAATTATTATCCTAAAACAAATCAGATCATGTCACTCTGGTGCTAAAAAATCTTTCCTAATGTACAGAATGACCTAAGCCACTAAAGTTCCCAGAATCATCTGCACATTAGAACTGCCCAGGGATCTTTTAAACATTCCAAACCCTGGGCCACACCCCAGTCTAATTAAATCACAAAGGAGAGGGAAAGGGACATGAGCAGGTTTTTAAGTTTCCCAGGTGATTCCAATGTACAGACAGATTTTGGAACTACTAGTCTAAGCTCAAAGCCTGAACAACTGCACCCTATATATATATCTTTATCTTTAATAACCTGCCCTACTGATCACTTGAGGTCAAGAGTTCGAGACAAGCCCGGCCAACGTGGTGAAACCCCGTCTCTACTAAAAATACAAAAATTAGCTGGGCATGGTGGTGCCCATCTGTAATCCCAGCTACTTGGGAGGCAGAGGCAGGAAAATAGCTTGAACCTGGGAGGTGGAGGTTGCAGTGAGTCGAGATCAAGGCACTGCACTCCAGACTGGGCAAAAGACGGAGACTCCGTGTCAAAAAGCAAAAACAAAACACCTGCCCTATAATGCCAATGCTCTAGTCACACTTAAGTATATGCAGTTCTACAGGCATCCTACATACTTGTTTTTTCTTTGCTCATGATATTCCCTCTACTTGAAATATCATTCTTTTTTCTTCCTGATGAAATCCTACTTGTTCCTCAAAGGCCCAAATCAATTGTTATCACAGCTGTAAACTAGTTCAGGTGAAATCAAACTTTAGCATGCAGTAGTCATCTGGAAAGCTTGTTAAAACAGGGATTGCTGGCTGGCCATGGTGGCTCACACCTGTATCCCAGGACTTTGGGAGGCCAAGCTGGCAGGATCGCTTGAGCCCAGGAGTTTGACACTAGCCTGAGCAACATAGTGAGACCCCCATCTCTACAAAAAATAAAAAATTAGCCAGACATGGTGGCACACACACCTGCACTCCCAGCTACTTGAGAGGCTGAGGTGGGAGAATGGGAGAATTGCTTTAACCTGGGAGATTGAGACCGCAGTGAGTCATGATCGTGGTACTGCACTCCAGCCTGGGCAAGCAAGACCCTATTTCTTTCTTTTGAGACGGAGTTTCGCTCTCGTTGCCCAGGCGGGAGTGCAATGGTGCAATCTCGGCTCAGTGCAACCTCTGCCTCCTGGGTTCAAGCAATTCTCCTGTCTCAGCCTCCCAAGTAGGAATTACAGGCACCCGCCATCAGGCCCAGATAATTTTTGTTATTTTTAGTAGACACAAGGTTTCGCCATGTTGGCCAGGCTGGTCTCGAACTTCTGACCTCAGGTGATCCACCTGCCTCAGCCTCCCAAAGTGTTGGGATTACAGGCGTGAGCCACTGCAACCGGCTTTTTGTTGTTTTTTTTTTTTTTTGAGACAGACTCTCGCTCTGTTGCCCAGGCTGGAGTGCAGTGGCACAATCTCGGCTCACTGCAACCTCTGCCTCCCGGGTTCAAGTGATTCTCTTGCCTCAGGCTCCCGAGTAGCTGGGACTACAGCCACGTACCACAACGCCCAGCTAATTTTTGTATTTTTAGTAGAGACGGAGTTTCATCATATTGGTCAGGCTGGTCTTGAACTTCTGACCTCATGATCTGCCTGCCTGGGCCTCCCAAAGTGCCGGGATTACAGGCATGAGCCACCGTGCTCGGCTGTGAAACCCTATTTCAAAGACCACCACAGACTGCTGTGCCAGTTTCTGATTCTGTATGCCTAGAGTAGGGGGCCAAGAATTTGCATTTCTAACAATTCCCACCTGATATTGCTGCTGATGGTCCAGGGACAACCAACACCATGGCACACTGTTAATGTCTCTCTCTCTTTTTTTTTTTTTAGGCAGGGCCTCGCTCTGTTGCCCAGGCTGGAGTGCAGTGTCACCATCTTGGCTCCCTGCAGCCTCCGCCTCTCAGGTTCGAGCAATTCTCCTGCCTCAGCCTCCTAAGTAGCTGGGATTACAGGGGCGTACCACCACACCTGGATAATTTTTGTATTTTTAGTAGAGACAGGGTTTCTTTTTTTTTTTTTTTTTTTTTTTGAGACGGAGTCTCGCTCTGTCGCCCAGGCTGGAGTGCAGTGGCCGGATCTCAGCTCACTGCAAGCTCCGCCTCCCGAGTTTACGCCATTCTCCTGCCTCAGCCTCCCGAGTAGCTGGGACTACAGGCGCCCGCCACCTCGCCCGGCTAGTTTTTTGTATTTTTAGGTAGAGACGGGGTTTCACCGTGTTAGCCAGGATGGTCTCGATCTGACCTCGTGATCCGCCCGTCTCGGCCTCCCAAAGTGCTGGGATTACAGGCTTGAGCCACCGCGCCTGGCCGAGACAGGGTTTCACCATGTTGGCCAGGCTGGTCTCGAACTCCTGACCTCGGGTGATCCACCCGCCTCGGCCTCCCAAAGTGCTGGGATTACAGGTGTGAACCACCACGCTCGGCTAATGTCTCTTTTATAGCACTGGTCAAACAGTATTACATTGAACCCCTCATTGGGTTGTGTCCTTTCTAAGGTTAGAGATCAAATCTGTAACTACACTCCTATGAAAGTGTTTAGGCAAATAATGTCCTCTTTTTATAGATTAGGAAACTGAAGTTCAGAGAGGCTGACCTGCCCAAGATCACAAAATGGAACTATAAGCAGAATTCAGTAGTAAAGTGCTCTACAACAGTATTCTGCTTCTCAAACAAAAACCACCAATTTCAGAAGACAAATTGTTGCAGTATCCATGGGTAAAAGAGGGAGTGAAGAGCTGGGCTAGACTCTTCAATCAGAATAAAGAAGAAATGGAAGCCGATACAGGACACTGGAAGAAAAAAATGATCTAAGCATGTAAACATTTATTTCTGCTGAGACTTGTGTTTAATACTGTCTAATGAAGGTTGCTTTTTGGACTAGAAAGTAGTATACTGGAGAAAATATAGAAAAAAGCTCCTGAAAGAAAAAGATTGGATATATAATATAAAAAGTACAAGGAGACTGGATTTGAGAGAATATAAAAAGGACAGAGACCCTGAATAAATATGACCTAGGAAGAGGAATCTATTAGAATGACAGACAGTTTAAAAGTAGGATGCAACAACACTGCAAGAGGAGGAAGGGGTTGAGTATGACTCAGGAACCCTACTGGAGTTCCAAAAGGCTTCTAAAACAGAGGTGATCATCTTACCAAGGAAATGCCTGTACTGTCAGGCAAAAGGGCAAGACAAGGAAAAAGAATACTAAAAGAACATAAGAATGGTGAAGGGAAAAGAAATAATATAATGATGGGGGTTGGTAAATGGCATTCCCTGGATGTACTACTTACTTCCAAAACACAGACCAAATAAATTCCAAGATGCCAGGTGAGGATTCCCTCCCTTACCTGGCACGTTCTAGTCATCCTAAAAAAGGCACAGATTATCTTCAAATGATCCAGAGTTCCTACAGTAGAGGTATCTACTCAAGTTTACCTCTAATAGAAAAGGATGTAAGAAGAGCTTTGTAAAACACAAGAATAGAGAGGGTGTTACTAATGATGCTTCTGCTTCCAAAAGTAGTTCAAGGACTAGCATATCAAGAGCTTTAGAGTAAACAGATCAGCCTGGAGTTCAGGCGCCTGGCAACCTAATACTGAAGGAGAAACCAGCTGCCAGCTTTAGTGAAATTCAAATGATTATGTAAAAGGAGCCAAGCTGCCTGGAGTGGGGGGGGAGTTGCGGGTGGCAGACTCACATGTCAGTGTAGCCAGTCTACGTCAGGACAGACGTGTATGCAGAAGGACTCAATGGACCTACAAGGTAGCCCACTAGGCGTAAAAGGAGTCAACAGGGCATGCTTCCAGTGTACTCGCCTTTCTTTGCTTGGGGCCCAGTCAATCATGCAGGGCTTCCTAGCAACCCCCACTTTCCACCTCCTCATCCCTGGGCACCAATGAGGGCCCCCAGTTATATAACAGGCATTTTGTGGTGGCCTCACTGGGCAGACACATAGGCTGTTTTCTTTGTAAGACTCTCTCTGTACTTCAAACATGGTAAAGCTTTAATCACCTTCCTCTAGACTCATTTGCTGTCCTACCTATTGTAATTAGGAGAGCAATTACAGAACGAGCAAATTATTTTTAAACTACCAGCTATGAGAGCTGAAAGAGATCAGAAGACAGTTGGAGTGTGAGAGAGATAATACAGAAAAAGTGGCTAGAGACAGGACATTTGGGAAAAGCAGAGAAAAGGAAGAAACAGAAAAGTGCATCAGTCAGCAAATGTGATTAACAGGCAGCAGGAAAACAGAAGATTGCATCACTCCAAAATCAGTCTGCTCACATACACAAGTTTAAAAGTCTTTACCTAGAAAATTATTCTAAGACGCCGGGCGCGGTGGCTCATGCCTGTAATCCCAGCACTTTGGGAGGCCAGGCGGGCCAATCACGAGGTCAGGAGTTCAAGACCAGCCTGGCCAACATGGTAAAACCCCATCTCTACTACAAAAAATTAGCCAGACATAGTGGTAGATGCCTGTAATCCCAGCTACTCGGGAAGCTGAGGCAGGAGAATCACTTGAACCTGGGAGACAGAGGTTGCCGTGAGCAAAGACCATGCAGTCTGGGCAACAGAGCAAGACTCTGTCTCAAAAAAAAAAAAAAAAGAAAACAGAAAAAAGGAAATTATTCTAAGACTGGTATGGTTTTTAAAATGCTGCCAGCCAGGTGCCAACCCCTTTTCTTTTTAAGCAATGTAAATTGCTTTATTTCAAATTCTACTCCTACTTTGGTGTTTTAATCCCTGAAGAAAAGGTAATACTGTGCTTCTTAACTAGGGTACTTAACAGAATGCCAAGGGATACAAGAGTTTCTGGACAAATTTGATGCATCTGCCTGGAGCACCAATTTTAACTCAAGGGAGCGGGGGTGTTACCCGTAAAACAGATGCAATGGCAGCGAATACGAAGTTCACCTTAAATTTTAATTTAGGGAAACTTCAAAGAAATTCCATGTTTGCTTATAGTAGCAGAACCCCTATAGTTCATTCACACTCCTGTGCTGTTAACGACACTTCAGTGGAAAAGTTTGACAAACATTAAATAAGGAAGTGACAAAAAAGATAAAGGAATATTTGTGTTCATTAAGAAGACATTTAATGAGAGCTTTGTATGTGCCAGACACTTTGGTAAATCCAAGAGATATACAAATGAAAAAGCATAAGTTTCTGTCCTTAAGGAGGCTACAAGTCTTTTGTTTTTTTGAGACAGGGTTTCACTCTGTCACCCAGGCTGGAGTGCAACGGTGCGATCCCGGCTCACTGCAACCTCCCCTCCTGGGTTTAAGCAATTCTCCTGCCTCAGCCTCCTGAATAGCTGGGATTACAGGCGTGCACCATCATACCCAGCTAATTTTTATATTTTTAGTAGAGACGGGGTTTCACTATGTTGGCCAGGCTGGTCTCGAACTCCTAACCTCAAATGATCCACTTGTCTCAGCCTCCCAAAGTGCTGGGATTACAGGCATGAGTCACAGTGCCCGGCCAGGAGGCTACAAGTCTATTATAATAATTTTCAATCCTGGTGAAATCTCATGGTATGTTTTTTAAAATGCTGCCAGCCAGGTGCCAACCCCTGGAGATTCTAATTCATCTCAGATTGGGCCCTGACATTAGTTTTGTTTTCCTGACAGTTCCCCAGGTGATCCTAATAGGCAGCCAGGGTTGAAACCACAGGGTGTCACACTGACCACTCTCCTGCTGTCTAATATTAACACTTCCACCCAGGAAATAGGTATGTGCAAAATGCCAGTCATCAATAAAAAGAGAACCATAAAAGTAGTATGTGCGCTGGGTGTTGTGGCTCACGCCTGTAATTCCAGCATTTTGGGAGGCCGAGATGGGTGGATCACCTGTGGTGGTCAGGAGTTTGAGACCAGCCTGGCCAACATGGTGAAACCCTGTCTCTACTAAAAGTACCAAAACTAGCCAGGCATGGTGGCAGGCGCCTGTAATCCCAGCTACTTGAGGGGCTGAGGCAGGAGAATCACTTGAACCCAGGAGGCGGAGGTTGCAGTGAGCTTAGATCACGCTATTGCACTCCAGCCTGGGGGACAAGAGCGAGACTTCGTCTCAAACAAACAAAAAACAGAAAAAAAAACAGGAAAAGCAAAAACTGAGTGTTGATTAAATTAAAAATATAGTGGCTGAAAGGATTTTTAAAAGAGACATATATAAAGGGGTATAGACAACCTTAGACAAAGAAGTAAGAAGAGAGTCTTCTCTCAAAAGATAAGAGCTGGCCTTATGTTTTCTGCAAACCTGGTATCAATGAAGAGATAATCAGGAAGGAGATGAGAAATATTTTGTTTCTCAGATTCTTTGTTTCAAATTGTAAGTGTAAATGGGGATGCATTCCATATATGATATGGGGCATCACTGCAGTCTCTGTCTCCCAGGTTCAAGCAGTTCTTCTGCCTCAGCCTCCCGAGTGGCTGGGATTACAGACCTGTGCCACCATGCACAGCTAATTTTTGTATTTTTAGTAAAGACCGGGTTTTGCCATGTTGGCCAGGCTAGTCTTGAACTCCTGGCCTCAAGAGATCCAGCTTCCTCTGCCTCCCAAAGTGCTGAGAATACTTGAGTGAGGCACTGCAGCCAGCCACTACTCTCTTGATACAACTGTAAGGAGTGGTTCAGCTGGACATGGTGGCTCACGCCTGTAATCCCAGCACTTTGGGAGGCCGAGGCGGGCAGATCACAAGGTCAGGAGATCGAGACCATTCTGGCTAACACGGTGAAACCCCGTCTCTACTAAAAATACAAAAAATTAGCTGGGGTGGTGGCATGCGCCTGTAGTCCCAGCTAGTCGGAAGGCTGAGGCAGGAGAATCACTTGAACCTGGGAGGCGGAGGTCACAGTAAGCTGAGACTACACCACTGCACTCCAGCCTGGGCGACAGAGGGAGACTCCATCTCAAATAAATAAATAAATAAATAAATAAAAGTGGTTCAGTAAATAATACTATACCACAAATTTTGTTGTTCTTTGTCAAAGTAGCTAATTTTCTAAAAACAAAATTCTTGTTTTTGTGTTAGCTACACTTTAGGAATAAGGGAACTAAAACAGAGTCTTTTGGAAATTTGTTTACCATTAAGTAACAGCTATCCTTTGATCTTTCAATAATATAAACATCTCAACAACCATAGCCAGAAGACCCATCTAAATCTACCAAAATAAATCATACAGAAAAAGATTTACAGGGAGAAGTCAGAAAAAAAGAGTGAAGTTATACATAACACATGCCTTTTCCTAAATTCAACATTCATCTCACTAGCTAACTCACTACAGGGTCTGGATGTTACCTATAAAGACGTTCATTTTAGGCTGGGTGCAGTGGCTCAAGCCTGTAATCCCAGCACTTTGGGAGGCCAAGGCGGGTGGATCACATGAGATCAGGAGTTTGAGACCAGCCTGACCAACACAGAGAAACCCCATCTCTAGTGAAAATAGAAAATTAGCCAGGTGTGGTGGCGCATGCCTGTAATCCCAGCTACTCAGAAGGCTGAGGCAGGAGAATCGTTTGAACCTAGGAGGCAGAGGTTGTGGTGAGCCGAGATGGCGCCATTGCACTACAGTCTGGGCAACAAGAGCGAAACTCTGTCTCCAAAAAAAAAAAAAAAAAAAGTCGTTCATATTGTTACTTCCAAGATAGCAAGATAGGGGCAGAGAAAGGTCATCAGACATAATATACTTCTCAGACATGCCACCAGAAGGTCTGAAATAGGAGAGTTGGGAATGAGGAGAAAGAGAGAAAAATGAAACAGGATACCTTACAACCTGGTATTTATCTTTACTTACAGCGTAAGTGACAATGTAGAGGGAATAGCTTCAGGCCAAGGATATGATTGTTATGCACATAGAATGAGGTGATGCAGCTGACCCCAGATTTTTTATTTTTTTTTTAGTCTTACTCTGTGGCCTAGACTGGAATGCAGTGGCATGATTGTGGCTCACTGCAGCCTCCGCTTCCCAGGTTCAAGTGATTCTCCTGCCTCAGCCTCCCAAGTAGCTGAGATTACAGGTACCTGCCACCACATCCGGCTAATTTTATATATTTAGTAGAGACGGGGTTTCACCCTGTTGGCCAGGCTGGTATTGAACTCCTGACCTCAGGTGATCCACTCGCCTCAGCCTCCCAAAGTGCTGGGATTACAGGCATGAGCCACCACGCCTGACCCTAAGACAAGATCCTTTTAAAAGACATATAAACCATTCTGAGCCTGGAACTGCTTCTCATTTACACAGCTTCTGACAGCATTTTTTTCCTCACTAACTGTGGTCTTCTGCCATCCGACCTTCTACACCTAGAACTCTCTGCTTTGCTAAGAACTAGGTTCCCTTTCCTTTGCCCTCTCAGTCCTCAAGAACCCTACCGATATTTAAACCCAATCAGATGAGGATTCTGGTTTTTTTTTTTTAAAGCTACACCTACTGAAATGATAAGATAAGGATTCTAAATTGGAAAATGAACTACCGTAAGTCTCTCCATTTCTAGTAAGACTAGTAAATAATCTATTATTAAAGAACATTGCATTCAAAAGATGTGCTTTAGGATCCTCTCCACCATTCAGTAATTGCATAACCCAATAAAGATAATCTGATCTTCCAAGGCTTCCCTTACTTGTGAAATAAAGCTACCACATTAAAGGCCTTAAGGCAATATCTTTCCTACATTTTTTTTTTAAGAGACGTGGTCTCACTATACTTCCTAGGTTACGGTGGAGTGTTATTCACAGGCACAAGAGTGCACTCACACTACAGTCTTGGACTCCTGGGTTCAAGCAATCCTCCTGCCTCAGCCTCTGGAGCAGCTGGGACTACAGGAGCCCCTTCCTTACAATTATTTGATAATTCAACTCAACAAGCGTTTGTTTCTCCAAAAGTTACTTCACACTGGGGAAAGAAAATGAGTGAGTCATACCAGAAAGTCAAAATCCACACAACTGGTGAGAAGGGAAGGCTAAGAACTTTTTGCTTGAGAAATCAGTGGTAAAGTATTACTAGGGCTGGGCCGGGTGCAGCGGCTCACGCCTGTAATCCCAGCATCTTGGAAGGCTGAGGCGGGTAGATCACAAGGCCAGGAGATTGAGACCATCCTGGACAACATGGTGAAACCCCGTCACTACTAAAAATACAAAAATCAGCCAGGCATGGTGGCGGGCACGTGTAGTCCCAGCTATTCGGGAGGCTGAGGTAGGAGAGTCACTTGAACCCAGGAGGCAGAGGTTGCAGTGAGTCAAGACTGCGCCACTGTGCTCCAGCCTGGCAACAGAGCAAAAAAAAGTATTATTAGGGCTCTTCTACATCTTTCAGCCTGGCATTCAAAAATTTTCAATAAAGCTATAAAGCTCCTCCACCCCAGCTAGTTCGTTTCCATTTATGTATTTTTCCTTATGCTGTATCTTTCCTCAAAACTTGTAAGCTTTCCTATCTTTCTTTTTTTTCCCTTTCTTCTTATTTAATATTTTTAGAAATGGGCTCTTGCTATGTTTACCAGATTGGTCTTGAACTCTTGGCAAAAAGCAATCCTCCCTTACTGGGCCTCCCAAAATGCTAGGATTACAGGTGTGAGTCATCCCACCCAGCCAGCTTTCCCATCTTTGGCCTGCTTCTCTAGGATCCCAAGCTGAATTTACCATTTCCTTTAGCTTTGTCCCACACCAATACCTCTCTCAACTTTCTATTTATCATACTATGTTCCTGCTTCCTAGCAATTTTACATCTTGATTTTCCCTTTGGGCTCTTTTTTAAGTCTTCGAAAGAATTCAGGTTCCTCATAAAAGGAGTGATTACGCTCGGGCAACATGGCGAGACTCCCTCTGTACAGAAAATACAAAAAGTAACTGCGGTGGTGGCGTGCGGGCTAGACCCAGCTACTCAGGAGACTGAGGCGGGAGGGTTACTGAGCGACACAGCAAGACCTTGTCTCAATTTAAAAAGTGGGGCCTGGCCGGGCGCGGTGGCTCAAGCCTGTAATCCCAGCACTTTGGGAGGCCGAGACGGGCGGATCACGAGGTCAGGAGATCGAGACCATCCTGGCTAACACGGTGAAACCCCGTCTCTACTAAAAAATACAAAAAACTAGCCGGGCGAAGTGGCGGGCGCCTGTGGTCCCAGCTACTCGGGAGGCTGAGGCAGGAGAATGGCGTGAACCCGGGAGGCGGAGCTTGCAGTGAGCTGAGATCCGGCCACCGCACTCCAGCCTGGGCGACAGAGCCAGACTCAGTCTCAAAAAAAAAA
>NC_037668.1:15601441-15608366 GCF_003255815.1 Theropithecus gelada | reverse complement strand
GCCATTCTCCCGCGCCTCCCAAAGTGCTGGGATTACAGGCTTGAGCCACCGCGCCCGGCCTTTTAGTTTTTTGTATTTTTAGTAGAGACGGGGTTTCACCATGTTAGCCAGGATAGTCTCGATCTCCTGACCTTGTGATCCACCCGCCTCGGCCTCCCAAAGTGCTGGGATTACAGGCTTGAGCCACCGCGCCCGGCCCCGGAAACCAAGTTCTGTTCCACACATCATGTTGTCCTAGATAAGTCTCCTAAGTTTCATTTCTTTTCTTTTCTTTCCCTTTTTTTTTTTTTTTGAGATAGAGTTTCACTCTTGTTGCCCAGGTTGGAGTGCAATGGCTTAATCTCGGATCACCGCAACCTCTGCCTTCCAGGTTCAAGGGATTCTCCTGCCTCAGCCTCCGGAGTAGCTGGGATTACAGGCATGCACCACCACACCTGGCTAATTAAAAAAAATTTTTTTTTTGTATTTTTAGTACAGACAGGGCTTCTCCATGTTGGTCAGGCTGGTCTCGAACTCCCGACCTCAGGTGGGCCACCTGCCTTGGCCTCCCAAAGTGCTGGGATTACAGGCGTGAGCCACTGCGCCTGGCCCTAAGTTTCTTTATGTATCAAATGAGGAGGTTGGGTTGAACTGGATGTACAAGAGGCTTTTTTTTTTTTTTTTTTTTTTTTGAGAGGGAGTCTTACTCTGTCACCCAGGCTGGCATGCAGTGGTGAATCTCAGCTCACTGCAACCTCCGCCTCCCAGGTTTAAGCAATTCTCGTGCTTCAGCCTCCTGAGTAGCTGGGATTACAGATGTGCACCACCACACCCAGTTAATTTTTGTATTTTTAGTAGAGATTGGGTTTCCCCATGTCAACCAGGCTGGTCTTGAACTCCTGACCTCCAGAGATCCACCCGCCTCAGGTGGGATTATAGGTGTGAGCCACCGTGCCCAGCCAAGAGGCATGTCTTGGCTCTAAAACACTGAAAGTTTCAATAATGTTTAAGTATCAGCAATATATAAATAAAACTGTCCAACAGAAACTTAAACACTCAGTATGCCATCTCAGGGGAAAGATTGGGACTAGAGATAAAGCTGTAGCAGTCTTCTAAGTTGAAGCAATAATTAAAGCCACAAAAGAATGTAGTCAGAGAAAAGGGCCAAGGCCTGAGCCTAGGGGAACACCCACACTTTGGAGTAGGTTGAAGTGGGGCCCTTAAGAGACCTAGACATTGCTGCCAGATAGGTAAGAGGAGGATTAGGATAGTGTGCTGTCATGGGATCTGAGGGCGGAGTGTTTCAGTAGGCAGCATCGAGTGTCAAATGATACAGACAGCATAATGTACATAGCCTTTGTAAAGGGTATAGCTGTTGATTAGGGGGAAGCTAGACTACAATACTGGTTCTGTGGGCTCATTAGTAACTTTGGAAGGTGCAACAAAGTGAAAGCAGTGGAAGCTAGGCTGCAAGAGGTTAAGGACTGAGTGGCAGAAAGGAATCAGAAAGAGTATAAATAGACTACCTTGTCGAGAATTATGGAGAAAATAAGAGGACAATCAGCCTTAAGATATGTTTTCAAGGAGGAAGGATCTGATCATATTTGTAATCAAAGCATTCCATTGCCACCACTCTAGTCTGATCATACTTGTGATACTTGGACAAATAAATGTTGTTGGGACAAACTGAAGTTACAAGATAAAGAGGGGATATGTGACACAGCAAAAGTTCCAGGGGTGAAGGTAATCAGAAGCACAGATCGATACGTTTGCCTTTAAAAGGAGGTCATATTCTCTGAAAATAAGGGGAGGCAATTATTCCCTGAGAACAGAAGACTTGAGAATGGGTGAAAGATGTGTAACTACTTTTGAGAATCACACTAAAGAGCAAAAAGCAATGACTAAGTTGTCAGAGAAGCCTGATGCCCTACAAAGGATTAGGATGGGAGAGGAAATGGTTTTGGTGGAAAGTGAGACAAATCAGAAAGAGGGTAATATACAAAGAAGGGTAGTTATAGATCCATTCGTGGTCTTCATTTTTGCCTCCTCCTAACACTGAGTTGCCTTCCTTAGTCCAGCATACATCTAGCACCTGCAGCTTTTTTTCTTTTTTTTTTTTTTGAGACAGAGTCTCACTCTGTCGCCCAGGCTGGAGGGCAGTGACGTGATCTTGGCTCACTACAACCTCCACTTTCCAGGTTCAAGTGATTCTCCTGCCTCAGCCTCCCGAGTACCTTGGATTACAGGCACCCACCACCATGCCCGGTTCATTTTATAATCTTTTTAGTAGAGACAGGGTTTCACCATGTTGGCCACGGCTTGTCTCAAACTCCTAACCACAAGTGATCTGCCCACCTCAACCTCCCGAAGTGCTGGGATTACAGGCATGAGCCACTGTGCCTGGCCTAGCTGCAGCTTTTTGAGTAAGTATGAAGCCTAGTGTCTTGAGGTGTTCCCAAGTCTGACAATTCTAGGGAGCCCTTTCCTCTTTACAACAGGCAACCACAGTGGCTGTTTTGGCTCTTGTGTTCCTCCTCTGGCAGCAGAAACCTACATATGTGTTTATTACAGGCATCAACAGCTCCCATCAAAGCAAAGAGCTAGCCCAGAGCAGAAGAACCTGCAAGTCTGGGCCAGCTGGAAGATTACAAAGGTGTCAAAACAAAGGGAAAGGTATAGTGTCTAAGCCTGAATGAAAACATAAACCCGGCCGGGCGCCAGGGCTTACACCTGTAATCACAGCACTTTGGGAGGCTGAGGTGGGCGAATCACTTGAGGTCAGGAGTTCGAGACCATCCTGGCCAACGTGTAGTGAAACCCCATATCTACAAAAATACAAAAATTAGCTAGGCATGGTAGCATGTGCTGTAACCCCAGCTACTCAGGAGACTAAGGCCTGAAAATCGCTTGAACCCAGGAGGCAGAGGTTGCAGTGAGCCGAGATTGTGTCACTGCACTCTAGCCTGGGAAACAGAGCGAGACTGCATCTCAAAACACAACAACAAAAAAAACCCATAAACCCACATCTGAACTCTAACTGTTTCAAGGATGTTCCCTAGGAAAATAGCAGTAGAGTCCCCTTCTCCCACAAGTCTTTTTTTTTTTTTTTTTTTTTTTTTTTTTTTTTTTTTTGAGACGGAGTCTCGCTCTGTCGCCCAGGCTGGAGTGCAGTGGCCGGATCTCAGCTCACTGCAAGCTCTGCCTCCCGGGTTTATGCCATTCTCCTGCCTCAGCCTCCCGAGTAGCTGGGACTACAGGCGCCCGCCACCTCGCCCGGCTAGTTTTTTGTATTTTTAGTAGAGACGGGGTTTCACCATGTTAGCCAGGATGGTCTCGATCTCCTGACCTTGTGATCCGCCCGTCTCAGCCTCCCAAAGTGCTGGGATTACAGGCTTGAGCCACCGCGCCCGGCTCTCCCACAAGTCTTATATTGTCATCCAGACTCTAACTTGGTAGAGCTCATGTTCACAAACATCCCCATCCCTTTTCTACTTTTACTGCAGCTCAGAGGATACGGATTGGTTTTGGAGGCAGAAAGTTTTCAATTTCCCCCAATCAGCAAACTGTTTAGGTATAAAAAAATTTCTTTAATCAGAAAGGATTTGTCTTCCCTCAACTCAAATGCACACATTAAAAGTAAAAATACATATATACATGAATATTTACACAAATTAGAAATCACAGTGGACAGCTGTATGCCCCGGGCTAGAGGTTGAGAAGATGAGCATCAGGAGCAACTGGAGCATGGCTTCTCTGCTGCTCCCGGTGTCCTTTGGTCATCTCCCTGGCCAAGGTGGGTAGAGTGGGAGGGCATAGGGTATAGCTCCAGTCTGATGGCAGAGTTACTGGCAAACTGTAGCAACGAGGCCCCTCTCCAGATAGTTTCATAGGCTCACCAGGGACGACAGGAGATGCTGTAGTAGGTGGGACTGGAGTGGCTGGGGCAGAGTGGGTGAAGGGTTGCACTCCATGCTGTAGGAAAAGAATGACGCCAATACCGGTTCCAGTGCCTAAAGGACCATGGCTAAAGGAGATAGTACCTGGGGAGCTGAGAGGGGGGTTGCAAATTGGAGTGGTGTGGATCCAGGTAAGGTTCATAGCTGGCCATTCTGTGAGGTGCCAAGGCTGCTTTGGTTTTAAAGCTAGATGTCCTAGCTGTGTCTGGTCCATCTTTTCCATAGGAGATGCAGGAGAGGAAGCGGCTGAATCACTGTGGTGGCTTGGAAAATGCTACGGAGGGGAGAAATGAGAAAAATAAATGTGGAGAAAGCTTTCAGATGAGCTCCACCCGGTTACTTAAACCTTTGCATCCCTTGGGAACTCAGTTTGTAATACAAACATACCTCGTTTTACGCAGCAGATATGATCTTGCCAGGCCATGATTAAGTAAAAGTTTTAGTAACTAAATTATACTTTCATTTATTCAAAAAATAAATGGTCTATTATGGACCACATACTATATTAGACACTGGATATCCAGAGATGAACAAAAAACAAACAGTTCCATAGGTTCTCACTATTTATAAAATAATCCCTTTTAGAATTTCTTTGAAGTCTATTTTTAATTGGAATCATCATTTCCCAAATTCTGTATTTAAATTTGAATATTCTATCTTGAGTTCTTTAAGAAGTGTAAATTAGGCCGGGCGCGGTGGCTCAAGCCTGTAATCCCAGCACTTTCGGAGGCCGAGACGGGCGGATCACGAGGTCAGGAGATCAAGACCATCCTGGCTAACACGGTGAAACCCCGTCTCTACTAAAAAATACAAAAAACTAGCCGGGCGAGGTGGCGGGCGCCTGTAGTCCCAGCTACTCAGGAGGCTGAGGCAGGAGAATGGCGTAAACTTGGGCGGTGGAGCTTGCAGTGAGCCGAGATCCGGCCACTGCACTCCAGCTTGGGCGACAGAGCGAGACTCTGTCTCAAAAAAAAAAAAAAAAAAAAAAAAAAGCGTAAATTAATATTCAGGCAAGATCCTCCTCCTATATATTTTTTTAATTTTATATTTGACACAGGGTCTCACTCTGTCAACCAGGCTAGCACAATCATGGCTTACTGCAGCCTCGACCTCCCAAGCTCAAGAGATCCTCCCACCTCAGCCTCCTAAGTAGCTGGGACTACTGGCGCACACCACCATGCCCAGGTACTTTTTGTATTTTTTGTAGATACTGGGCTTCACCATGTTGCCCAGGCTGGTCTCAAACTCCTGGGCTCAAGCAATCCACCTGCTTTGGCCTCCCAAAATGCTAAGATTACAGGCGTGAACCACTCTGCCTGGCCTACTTATTTTTTAATAGATGAGTCACAGCAATAATAACCATGGCTGATTGAAAATTAGGACTGGTGGCCGGGCGCGGTGGCTCAAGCCTGTAATCCCAGCACTTTGGGAGGCCGAGACGGTTGGATCACGAGGTCAGGGGATCGAGACCATCCTGGCTAACACGGTGAAACCCCGTCTCTACTAAAAAAATACAAAAAACTAGCCGGGCGAGGTGGCGGGCGCCTGTAGTCCCAGCTACTCAGGAGGCTGAGGCAGGAGAATGGCATGAACCCGGGAGGCGGAGCTTGCAGTGAGCTGAGATCCGGCCACTGCGCTCCAGCCTGGGCGACAGAGCGAGACTCTGTCTCAAAAAAAAAAAAAAAAGAAAGAAAATTAAGACTGATGATTATCTACAGGAGACTCTCCTTCTCCATCATTTGAATGCCCTCTATATACCCTATTATTTGAGGACAGAAAATAGGTCATTTCTTTTTTTTTTTTTTTTTTTAGATAGAGTTTCACTCTTGTTGCCCAGGCTGGAGTGCAATGGCGTGATCTCGGCTCACCGCAACTTCTGCCTCCCGGGTTCAAGCAATTCTCCTGCCTCAGCCTCCCAAGTAGCTGGGACTACAGGCGTGCGCCACCACGCCCGGCAAATTTTTGTATTTTTAGTAGAGACAGGGTTTCACCATCCTGGCCAGGCTGGTCTCGAACTCCTGACCTCATGATCCATGCACCTCGGCCTCCCAAAGTGCTGGGATTACAGGTGTGAGCCACCGCGCCCAGCCGAAAATAGGTCACTTCTGTACCAGGTCTAAGAATCTATCAACACTGCTGCTATTAGTGCCCCCCTCTCCCACTTCCAGTGATGTACCTCTTATGACCAGCCCTTGAAACCCAGTGTAGACTCAAAAACTTTCTAAGGGTTTGGCACAAGGATACTTGGGCAGAAATGAAAAGAAGGAGAGGGGAAGGGTTTGGGGGCAGTAGGGAAAAAAGAGTTTGCAGAGAGAAGCTGAGGTATCTTCCCGCATGAATCATTTGGCCAGGTAAAAAGCCTTTTGTATCTATGCAGAAAGCAGACAAGCTGTGGCATGAGGGATAGGATTAAACTTCATGGAGTTCTTTTCAGTGATTCAAACAAAACAACAACAAACAAACAACAAAAAACATATAGGAATCAAGACAATGCAGAAAGTTTAGGAATTTCCTTCCCTGAAAAGAAACTTGAAGAAAAGATTCAAAAGAAAATGGCAAAAGGGGACATTTCTGCATGCACATTTCATTTCCTTGGCTATTTTCCCACCACTTCCTCATGTTCTTAAGTTCTTACCTTGGTCAGCTGATGCTTGCCACCACTCAATGACGACTGCTGGGCAGCTATATGTGGAAACCAAGTCTTTAACATCCCTTCTACCTGTAGCAAGGTTCCTAGGTAACGTTCCCTGTGAAAATGATATTGCTTTATTTATTTATTTATTTATTTATTTTGAGACAGAGTCTCGCTCTGTCACCCAGGCTGGAGTGCAGTGGCGCAATCTCGGCTCACTGCAAGCTCCGCCTCCCGGGTTCTCGCCATTCTCCTGCCTCAGCCTCCTGAGTAGCTGGGATTACAGGCAGCCACCACCATGCCCGGCTAATTTTTTGTATTTTTTTTTTTTTTTTTTTTTTTTTTTTTTTGGAACGGG
>NC_037668.1:15565966-15601349 GCF_003255815.1 Theropithecus gelada | reverse complement strand
TTTTTTTTTTTTTTTTTTTTTTTTTTTTGAGACGGAGTCTTG
Organism: Theropithecus gelada; assembly: GCF_003255815.1. Taxonomy (NCBI): domain Eukaryota; kingdom Metazoa; phylum Chordata; class Mammalia; order Primates; family Cercopithecidae; genus Theropithecus; species Theropithecus gelada. The sequence continues at coordinate 15,601,307 of NC_037668.1, read as the reverse complement.
CTCTGTAGCCCGGGCTGGAGTGCAGTGGCCGGATCTCAGCTCACTGCAAGCTCCGCCTCCCGGGTTTACGCCATTCTCCTGCCTCAGCCTCCCGAGTAGCTGGGACCACAGGCGCCCGCCACCTCGCCCGGCTAGTTTTTTGTATTTTTAGTAGAGACGGGGTTTCACCATGTTAGCCAGGATGGTCTCGATCTCCTGACCTCGTGATCCGCCCGTCTCGGCCTCCGAAAGTGCTGGGATTACAGGCTTGAGCCACCGCGCCCGGCCATTTTTTGTATTTTTAGTAGAGACAGGGTTTCACCGTGTTAGCCAAGATGGTCTCGATCTCCCGACCTTGTGATCCGTCTGCCTCGGCTTCCCAAAGTGCTGGGATTACAGGCGTGAGCCACCGCGCCCGGCCGAAAATGACATTGCTTTAAAAAACCAGCAACAGGATTGAAGAAATTTCCTTTTTATGAAGACCCAAGGAAAGAACCAAGGGGACTTACCCCATCTGTGGCTTCTGCAAAACACCTACAATACGCTGGATCCTGTCCATTGCCACACTCTGCTGAAAACTGCTTAATCCTGGGGATAGGGACAGAGAGAGATTAAGGACTGAGATTCAAGCATGTAGTCAGGTAAAGGACGAACAGAAGGGGGCTAAAATTGATTGATCTAAAAAAAATTAAGTCGGGCCAGGCAAGGTGGCTCTCACGCCTGTAATCCCAACACTTTGGGAGGCCGAGGCGGGTGGATCACCTGAGGTCAGGAGTTTGAGACCAGCCTGGCCAACATGGCGAAACCCCATCTCTATTAAAAATAACAAAAATTAGCTGGGCATGGTGGTGGGCGCCTGTAATCCCAGCGACTGGGGAGGCTGAGGCAGAAGAATCGCTTGAACCCAGGAGGCGGAGGTTGCAGTGAGCTGAGATAGCACCATTACACTCCAGCCTGGGCAACAGAAGCAAAACTCCGTCTCAAAAAATAATAATAACAATAATAATAAGTCATAGTAGCAAAAAAGGAGTAATATAGGCCCCAAACAAGAACTTAAGAGAAATACACATCAAAAGAGGGAAAGAGAGAGAGAAATGAACCTAGCCCAAATGAATGCAACTAATGAGATTACCTCTCTCAAAACGACCCATCTTCAGCCCATTGAGTAGATCTGTGAGAGGAGGTATAAATCCTTGGAGTTCTTTACACTGTAGGAAAACAAGACAAAGGCTGTGAGAAGACCAAGAACTGTCCACACCAGCAGTGGCTCTTCCTTCACCTCCAAATCTGGGAGTCATTACTATCCTTATAGGGTCCTTATCAACCAGCTGGGTGCTAAGCCACTCCAGGAGAGTCTCCTTTCACCTGCTTTCTCTTACCTTCTGGGCAAACAGCAGGTCTCCCTCTGTGGTACAACCTTGGATGTTTAGACTGGTCTCCAGTTCACCATCTCTTGATCTTTTCGCCCCAGATCCTGCCATAGGAGAAGCCGAACCCCGCTGTTCCGGATGAGATGGTGTATGTTGGTTACTGGAAACCTTGGATCGATGCCTGCAGCGGATAGGACCCGGGCTGGGCCGGGAACCTCCCCTCTGCCCAACAGTGTCTGGCCTGGGCCCATGGGCCCCCTTGTCCTCCCTCTCATTATCAGAGGGGAAGCCAAAGTCACTGTTCACTGGGGAGGTGGGAAAAGACGAAGAGAGAGAGTAGGAGGAATAGGAAGAAATGCTAGATGGAGAATCCATAGGTCCAGAAGCAGGGGCTGGAGAGCAGCTCCTGGAGTACCCAAAGATCGGAACCTGCAACTGAAGAGCAAAGCGAGGGAGTTTGAAACCGGAGTTTAAGTATTAGGAAATGGACTGGGAGATTGGGGTGTACTGCGTGGGATAATACTTATTCTCCCCCTCCCCAATATTACCAGTCTCAGACACAATAGAAAAAGACATTTCTACCCCCACCCCCGCCCATTAAGAACCTGGGATTCCCTCTCTGGCCGCCGCAGAGCAGCTCTCTGCCTGACGCGGCCTCCGTTCTTTTCTTCCCTCAATTCAAATACCTGACTTGAAAGACACCTTCCCCTCCGCCCGTTGTTCGCCAGGGCTGTTCGCCAACCTGAGTCCGCAGCAAGCCTCTTCACCTAAGCCATGCCACCCACGAGAGGTCAATCTGCGCACGCGAACCCACCTGGTGACCCTACAGGACCCGCCCCCATAAAGACTGGCCTCCTGCCCTCTCCCAATCTTTCAAGATCAGGATCCCTGTGCGGGTCTCTCTGGGCTCGCACCTGCCACGTGATGCAAACCCTCCCAATACCAAGATCTGCATTCAGCCCCCAAATCCACTCCCAAATCCTCCCTAACAGCTCGCTTTTCCTCCGAATATCCTTACCTGTTGTCAGCCGGCTCAGCCCTGGCTCGGTTTCCAGCTCCTTCACCGTCTCTCCGGGTCTGGCTACCCACCTCCGCCTCTCAGGGGGCCCCGCCCCTTCCCCCTCCCAGACACGTGCGGCCTGGCACGTGCCTCCCCCTGCTTACACAGATCTCGCGCCCTCATTGGTTGTGTCGCCGGTAACACGTGATTCTCGTTACTGAAGTCCATAGCCCATTTGCTACAGTACAAAGGGCCTCAGCCAATAGAGGGCAGCCAGGTGATGATTGGCTGTAAGGGAAGCATTCCGTGCTCCGCCCCTACATGCGGCTGCCGGAGAGGACCCGGTGATGAGAAAAGGAGGAGGATGGAAAAAGAGTGGAAAAGAAGGGAGGGGAGGAAAAGGGCGGAGTCCGTGGCCTTAAATAGGATGGTGATGCGCCAGAGACGCGCAGCTTGAGTGTGCAGAGATTGGTTGTGCCACTGAAGGCGTGCGCCTCCGGACGTGGGACCCCCGGTTCCGTCTTAGGAACTGACTCATCTGCCCCCTCTTTGAACACCTCCGCTCACGAGCGCAGCACGTGGAAACCATCAGTGATTTGTGTCTGCAACGTGTGTGTGAGAGAATGGAAGTGTGTGACACGGTATATTCTCCCGCTCTCGGCGGGCCAGCCCTCGTGACTCTCCGGTCTCTGTTTCACCTCCCCCACCCCTTTCTCCTCCAAGCTGGGTGCCTCCTGCCCTGCTGGGTGAGGAGGGTGGGGATTGCAGCCGAGAACACCGCGTCCTCTCTGGCTCCCGCTGGGGCGGCTCCTCCGGCCCTTTTCTTACATAACCTATCACGCACGTTACCAGCTCAGATGCCACCCCGCCACGACGCTAGAGGTCAAAACGAAACTCAGTTTTTCCTGACTTTTTTTGTCCAGGCTTCTTGGGCCCGGCGTCCTGAATTATCTGATTCCAAGCACGGGGAACAGAATGGGGTAGGTCCCTGATCTCCTAGGTTATGGCTTTGTCCAGCTTCAGTGCCTTCATTTGTCCCCTAGAGAAGATTCGAAAGACTTTGAAGGAGGGGAGGGAGGCAAGTCCAGAGTTTAGAGAGTCTCAGAAATAACTGGGACGTTACTGTTGTCGTTGCGGCTTGCATTTTGAGAGTACAATGGAGAGGAGAGCAGGGCCAAGGATTGTGAGCTGGTTAAAGATAGTACGCCGCAGAGACCGCAAGGGGGCAGCCCAATTCTGATTAGGGTCCCGAGGATAGCGATTTAAAAAAAAATTTTAAGTGAGTTTGTCCCTGCCATAATTACCAACTGCAAAAGGCACATTGTTGGACAGAGGTGTGGGTGGGGGTGGGTAGGTGTGAATATTTTAAATCTATTCTAAGTAGTTTTTGATATTTTACCTTATGTTTTAACAATGTGCTTATTCTTACAAAAAGAAAGATTCTAAAACCTCAACCCCGTTTCCCCAAGCACACTGTTTCAACACCATATTTAATAAAATAAAAGAAGAGAATTACCAATATGGACTGCGAATAAACCTGTTGTCTGTGGGTGCCCTTCTCCAGTCTTCTCCAAACTGCTGATTTTTTCAGTCCATAATGCCCTCTAATTCAGTTGTCACCCAACTCCCCTTCCAATCTACACTTGCTGCCTCTAAATCCTGGTGCTCTCTTTATTGTGACTTTAGAACAGACTCATGAAGGAGTAGATGGTAACCAGATTATTTCACTTATTTATTTTATCTTCCAATTTCCTCTTGCCAAACTCCCATCCAAAGAGTCATAGCAGCCTTCTCCCACCTAAAAAAGCAGAGAAAGAAAGAAAAGAAAGAAAAGAAAGAAAGAAAGAAAGAAAAAGAAAATAAAAGAGTCAGGAGACCTGAGAAACCCCTTCATGCCCCCCACACTCTACGGAAACTCCCCAGATATTCTGAGCTGGGATTGCTCTGTGATAGCTCCTGGGAAGGATGTGTGTGTACCCCTCTTCTCCACAGTCCTTTCACCTCCTGCTGAATCTCTTTATGCTCGATGGTTATTTAGCATCTCAATTTAAAAATGCTTTTCCTATAATACAATTTTCCCTTCTCTCCCCCTGCCCTGCCATACATCAGAGAACCGCCACCCCTTCTGCCGCTGAACTTTGCCTCTTGACTCTACCAGGTTGTAGGACCCACCCACTTTGCCCTCTGGCATTCGCCATGACTTGAATCATGGCCAGACTGGAACTAGCTTTGATTGTTCCAGACATTTTGGAAGCCTGGAGAGGTATTCCCCCAACCCCTTCATCTACTTGCCTCTGCTCTAGGAGATCCTGAAGGTCTCTTAGTTCAGAAAAACTAATGACTCATCACAAAAGTCTGCCTCAGCATCTCCTAAATTTCTTTAAGACCGAATAAGAAGATTTTTGTAAATGTGATCCCTCTTCTTTCATTTTACCTGTTATTTTTTGAGACAGAGTCTCATTCTGTTGCCCAGTGGCAACAGTACAGTGGCCAGATCATGGCTCACTGCAGCCTCCGCTTGATGGGCTTAAGGAATCCTTCCATCTGCTCCTCCCCAGTAGCTGGGACTGCAGGCCTGTGCTACCACACCCAACTAATTTTTATTTTTATTATTTTTTTAACATCTTGTAGAGGAGTTAATTATTTATTTATTTTTAATTTTTTTGTAGAGATAAGGTCTGTTGCTCAGCCTGGTCTCAAACTATGTTGCTCAGCCTGGTCTGGAATTCCTGAACTCAAGCGATCCTCCCACCTCAGCATCCCAAAGTGCTGGGATTACAGGGATGAGCTACCATGCCTGAATCTCTTCCTTCAGTGGCTGATAATTGACCAGGCTGGAAACACTAGCCAGAGATACTGGTAAGAATTACTTCAGTTTAGTGTGGGAAGTTAAAAAATATTATTTCACAGACTCCCCCAAAGCCAGTGGCTGCACTCTTACCTTCTACATGAAATACATCCCCGCCTGAACAAAGGCACACGACAGGAGGAGGGGAATAGGACTCCGCAAACTGGACACAGCATCATTCAGATCTGGACTCTGCTAAAATACAGACATCCCCACACAGTAGGCTCGTGTCATTCCTCCTACCACTTCTCCGTCCCCCTCCAGAAGGACTGCCACCTCTTTAAAACAACCTCTGTCTTCCTTTCCTTTGGGCTTAGAGAAAGATCCATCCTTCCCTATCACCGTAAGGAGTCCTTTCTTCTGTGCCTTTCAGCTATCCCTGACCATACCAGGGAGGCCAATTCAATTCAATTATTTCTATTTTGTATCTATTATATGCATGATACTATGCTAGTCACTGTGCTAGGTGCTACAGAGAGGGACATAAATATGAATAAGACAAGATTCTTGTCCTCAAGGAATTTACAATCTAAAGAGAGTCTACTATATACTTTATTTATTTATTTATTTATTTATTTATTTATTATTTTTTGAGACATAGTCTTGCTCCGTCGCCAGGCTGGAATGCAGTGGTGCAATCTCAGCTCTCTGTAACCTCCACCTCCAGGGTTCAAGCAATTCTCCTGCCTCAGCCTCCCAAGTAGCTGGGATTACAGACGCCTGCTACCATGCCTGGCTAATTTTTGTATTTTTAATAGAGACGGGGTTTTGCCATGTTGGCCAGGCTGGTCTCAAACTCCTGACCTCAGGTGATCCGCCCACCTCAGCCTCCCAAAGTGCTGGGATTACAGGCGTGAGTCACCGTGCCCAGCCTACTATATGCTTCAAAAAGAATTAACTGCCCTTATTGTCAATCTTTCACTTCCATTCTTACTGGCTTCTTTGATCTGTGCTCAACTATGTGCAGACTGCTCTCTGGTCCTATTCCGCTTTCCAGCTGTTGCTTCTCTTTTTCATTACCAGATTTTTTTGATGGTTGGTCTGTACTCACCTTCCTTTCCTCATAATGTACTCCCTCTTTAACTCCACAAAAATCTAGATTTTCTGCAAGCACTCAATTAAAACTATTTTCTTGAGAGTTACCAGTGACCTCTTCCTCCTTGGCCTCTTGGTAACTTTTGATGGATTATATTAAACTTTCTCTTTTAGAATCTAAAATACAAACTTGGCTATCTGCCTACTTCTGCAGTCAAATCCTTCTCCATTCCATTCATTAATTTCTCTTCCTCCCACTCACTACACGCACAGTCACTGGCCTTCTGAGCTTGTGTGTACTGGCTTTGTTGAGCTCATTTACTTTCATAACTGTGACTTTGCACTTAGAACTCTAGCCCTGCTCTAGTTCAGTGACCTTTAGGACACCCTCATAGAGCTGTTACCATAAACTCAGCTTGGCCATTACCAAATTAATAACGTCTGTCCTAAACCACTCTGGCCTCCCATAGTTCCCACTTTGGTCAACCATTTTCCCAGATCTCCATGTGTAAAACCCATGAGTTATTTTAACTCTCTCCTCATTTATACCTAATATAAAATTATCACTCAAGCAAGGTATTTTCTTCATATTTATTTTTCTCCTCTCCATTCATAATCCCAGAATACAGATTGTTTCTGGAACAACGCAAATCTCATGAGTTGCTCTCCACTAAATTATTTATATCCTGCATACAACCTGATGAGTGGTTTATCTTTTATCTTTTTTTTTTTTTTTTTTTTTTTGAGACGGAGTTTCACTCTTGTTGCCCGGGCTGGAGTGCAATGGTGCGATCTTGGCTCACTGTTGCAACCTCCGCCTCCCAGGTTCAAGCAATTCTCCTGCCTCAGCCTCCCAAGTAGCTGGGATGACAGGCATGCACCACCACACCCAGCTAATTCTGTATTTTTACTAGGGATGGGGTTTCTCCATGTTGGTCAGGCTGGTCTTGAACTCCCGACTTAAGGTGATCAGCTTGCCTCAGCCTCCAAAAGTGCTTGGATTACAGTTGTTAGCCACCACACCTGGCCAGTTTTTCTAAAATATCACTTTTCATCGTGTTTTTACTATAATGAAGAACTTACGAGGCTCCTTGTTGATTATGAGTCCAGACTTCAGCCTGACACTTGAGACTCTCTGAAATTTGACCCTATGTTGCCACATGTGAAATTACCAAGCAAATATTAGGAGCCTTGTAAATTTTTTATTTTTCTTAATTCCCACTGTTCCCTTCCATATACCCTCTCCTTCAATCATACCCTATTTGCTTAACATATTAGACTTATTCTATTCCCCACTCCTGTGCAGCTCTTTCACTCTTTTTTTTTTTTTTTTTTTTTTTTTTTTAGATAGAGTCTCGCTCTGTTGCCCAGGCTGGAGTGGAGTGGCATGATCTCAGCTCACTGCAACCTCTGCCTCCCAGGTTCAAGCGATTCTCATGCCTCAGCTTCCCAAGTAGCTGGAATTATAGGCAGGCACCACCACGCCTGGCTAACTTTTGTATTTTTAGTAGAGATGGGTGGTTTCACCATGCTGGCCCTTGAACTAGCCTTGAACTGCTGACCTCAAGTGATCCTACCACCTTGGCCTCCCAAAGGATTACAGGCGTAAGCCACCACACCTGGCCTCTTTCACTCTTGGAATAACTATTCCTTCTCCTAATTGCTTCTGTCCTTTCATAACTACCCACCAATCAAAAGCTCATCTATTCTTCAAGGTATATCTCAACCACAAATGCCTCTTGAAAGCTTTTCAGACAACTCTAACCTGTACTAATCTCTCTCCTTACACTGGCTAAAGCACTGCCAGTATGTTCTGCTTTCAAATTTATATATAATTTAACATTGTAACATACCTTTTCATTTTGTTCTGAGTGTTTCGTAAATGTAAACTTGAATTTTATAAGTTCTTTGAGGACAGGAACATCATAGATTTCTTTTTGATCAGCATCAGTTACCTTAGCAGCCTTAGGCACAGATTACATACATATTGAATACTACTGAACTGAAATTTAACTGCACCATATCTTCCCAGTGTTCTGTATACAGGGTTAGTATTAAATCTCAGTGAAACATGGCCAAGTTGAGATGAACACCTACATTGAAGTACTAATTATTTGGTTCCCCCATCCACCAAAGCCTGGTATTCCAGGCCTCTATTACTCCACGTCACTAGGGATATCCTGTCTCCCCCCAGCCCCCAATCCCCAATCAACTCACTGGTTCCGTTGTTACTGGTTTCACAGTTACAGGCTTCGGATGGTCTGCACGTGCTGTTTCAAGACTAATGGTAGTCCCTACTGCCTCTGTTGTGTCTTTATCCAACCTGTTCTACCCTCAGTAGGATTTGGGAAACACAGAGTTATCATTTTTTCCATCCAACATCTTCATAGATTCTCTATTTAAAGTTCTCCCCTTCACCGCCTCCACCCAGCCCAAGGACTTAGGCTCAGGGATTCCCCCTACCCTGTACTTGCATAGATTTGTGCCCATCTCATTCCAAAGTCCCTTGATGCCCCTCCTCAGTGTCTTAGCAAACTTACTGAGGACAATTTATAAAGTTCTGGCTTTTTTCTCCTCCCCAGATAGGTTAACAAATCTGTTTTGGGCCTACTACTTAGTTTCTCCTCATCAAACTCATTTTTATTTTTGCTAATCAGATACATTTCAACATTGCCCAGTTTCTTTTCTTTTCTTTTCTTTTCTTTTCTTTTCTTTTTTTTTTTTTTTTTGAGATGGAGTCTGGCTCTGTTGCCCAGGGTGGAGTGCAGTGGAACAATCTTGGCTCACTGCGTCCTCCATCTCCCGGATTCAAGTGATTCTCCTACCTCACCCTTCTGAGTAGCTGAGATTATAGGTGTATGCTACCATGTCCAACTAATGTTTTTGTATTTTTAGTAGAGACGGGGTTTCACCATGTTGGCCAGGCTGGTCTCAAACTCTTGACCTCAAATGATTCACTCGCCTTGGCCTCCCAAAGTGCTGGGATTACAGGCGTCAGCCACCACGCCTGGCCAGTTTCTTTTTAATTGTTACTTATCCTAAACCTTTTAGATGTAGAGGTCACTCACCAGCCTGTCCTCTGACTCAAATATGGAGTAATCAATGGTGAAATCTGCACTAAAGTCATCTGCAGAGGAGAAAGAAAATCAGTAATAATTAGAGAAAAAGGTAACTCTAGATCTGGAAATGAAAAGGGAAGAAATTGCTCAGAATAGTTTAACTTAAGTTGTAACATTTATTGGTATAATCCAATTTTATTTAACTGTAATGTTAAAAATGACTGTGAGTGTATACATTTATATTTTCAATCTAGGTATCTAAAATAATTTACAAATTTGAAAAATTTTCAAGTTCTTCTTTTTTTAGAGTCAAGGTCTCACTCTGTTAACAGGCTGGAGTACAGTTAGTTCAATCATAGCTCACTGCCACCTCCAGCTCCTGAGCTCAAGTGATCCTCCCGCCTCAGCCTCCTGAGTAGCTGGGACTACAGCCATGTGCCACCATGCTCAGCTAATTGAAAAAAAAAAAAATTTTTTTTTTCTATAGAGACAAGGTCTTGCTATGATGCTCAGGCTGGCCTTGAACTCCTGGGCTCAAGCAATCCTCCCATCTAAAAATCAGTCTTTTTTTTTTTCTTTTTTTTTTTTTTTTTTGAGATGGAGTCTCATTCTATCCCCCAGGCTGGAATACAGTGTCGTGATCTCGGCTTACCACAACGTCCGGCCTCCCGGGTTCAAGTGATTCTCCTGCCTCAGCCTCTTGAATAACTGGGACTACAGGCAGGTGCCACCATGCCTGGCTAATTTTTGTATTTTTAGTAGAGACAGGGTTTCACCCTGTTGGTCAGGCTGGTCTCGAACTTCTGACCTCAGGTGATCCACCTGCCTCAGCCTCCCAAAGTGCTGGGTCACTGTCCCCGGCCCATCATGAGCCTTGATAGGTTTTGTTTATAGCTAGATTTTTCTCTGACCCCATTGCTCTGCTGCAAAGTGAAAAGCAAAGTCTCAGAACTAAATATCCTGAAGCCTGTCTCCAGTTGGCTAAGAGCAAGAGCCTTTCATGTACTCACCATAACTGGGGGTGACTGTATAATAATAGACCACCTGATAATATTCATCCTCTCCCATTCTTTCTTCATCCTCATATTCTTGTCCTATGGGGACAAGGACTATAGGTCAAGGGACATCTGGAACACCTTACTAACAAAAGGACACCTGGAATTGACCTCAGCGTTCCCAGCTTTCTCGTTTTCTCGCTTTCTCTCTCTCTCTCTCTCTCTCTCTTTCTTTCTTTCTTTCTCTTCCCCTCCAATAGTCATACTCCCTTCCTGCCTGTGCACCCTTACACTCCTCTCAGTCTTCTGGGCTCCATATCTGTAATGAGGCCTGTTACTCTGTGCCCTTTCAATCGAGGAACTCCTAAAACAGAAAACAGTCCCCTTCACATACTATAAACCCAAAGGGAGAACCAAACCTAAAAAAGATAGGAAGAGTAGAGACCAGGAATTAAACACGCCAAATCTTCTATTTAGTATGCTCCAGATCTTACTGTATTTGTGAGAGATCTTTTCTCATCAGTGTCTCTTACAAATAACACACACCCTTAGGCTTTGGATTTGAGCTTTAGTTCCAGCTTCACTGCTAACGGAATAACCCTGAACAATCCACTTAACATCCGCTTTCTTAAAATGAGTCAGCTGGACTAAATGACCCATCTCCTTTAGTTTTTCTTCCCTTTCAGAACTAAAAATATGTGGCTTTGATATGACTGGATCAAGAACTCCAGGCCTCCTGCTAAACACTTCCCTGAGCTCCTTGAATGCTTTCCCTTCAACTCCAAGCTAATGACACAAGAATCTAGAGGAAAAGGAAACAATGAGAGACACACCTGGCAGACTGGGGAACAAAGGAGGGAAGGAGCCAAGCTACTGTTGGGACCCTGTCCCTGAAGACAGCCAGTTTTCCACTACCCTAAAGGTCACCCCACTTCTGTGTCTTTACTAATAGCAGTTTTTTTCCTCCAATTCTCTGGGAAAGGAGATACCCTAACTACTAGTTTTAGACTGTGACACCTTCCAATAATTCCTCCTTCACCCTTACTTTAGCGCCTCTCATCTTGTTCAACTTCCGTGGTGATGGAGAACTGAGCTCAGTGTTGCTAGGGCCTCCTTGTATCCGGAGCTCCATCCTCCTTCTTTGACAGGACTCTGCTTTTTTTCCCCTTTCCTGGCTCTGCCTTCCAGATCTCCATTCTGCCCTCAACACCGGATCCTAGCACGATGAGAAAACTCTATTGCTCCCCATTGAAATGCGCCTCTTACCCACTCCTCATTTTTTTTTCTCCCACCCCATTTATGGTAGAAGACCAGGCACAAAAGCTCAGTGAGAGGAGTGGACTTACCCAGGATAAGTGGCACAGCAAGGATGGCTGCAAAGAGGATATCCATTCTGGATTCTGCACTATTGCTGTGAAAGTAAAAAAGGAAATTACAGTTTCCCACCAAACTTACCCCGCCTCCCCTCCTCCTCCAAAGCAGGGAAGGACCTGCAGCAACTCTTCTCCTCCCAGGGGGCAGAACTCCCCGCCTACTGGCTGACTGACTAGATCTCCAGTTACTGCCGGTCCCCAGCCAGAGCTGCCCAGATTGAGAGGCAAAAGGGGCTTTTGAGACAAACATGTTTCTTAAGCTCCCCCTGCCCTAGATTAGATCCATTCAGGACTTCCACTGCCATTACCAAAAAATAAAAAAACAAAAAAATAAAAATAAGCCTACCAAGAAGTTTCCCCTCTCCTGGCTTCCCTTCCTTCCTCCAAGGCCTCATAAAAAGCTCACCCTCCCTCTCACTGTCCCTGACTTACCATCACCACCCAGAGTTGCGTTTCTCTCTGAGGCTTCATCAGTCTTTTTTCATCACAGTGGAAATGATATGAGGAAGGAGTGAGCATTTTTCTAGACTGAAAAGAGTCCCTTTCTTCTGTCTGTCTCGAGCTATGGAGAATAGGAACAATATTTACCCATCATTTTCTGACTTAAAGCACCTGCTGCATGGCTTCAGATAAAAGTCTGTCAGCCATGGTCAGTTATTTCCTCTCTGGTAATACTGACCTCACCTCACCTCTTTGTTTTCTTTTGAGACAGAGTCTCGCTTTCTCACCCAGGTTGGAGTGCAGTGGCACGATCTCGGCTCACTGCAACCTCCGCCTCCCGGGTTCAAGTGATTCTCCTGCCTCAGCCTCCCCAGTAGCTGGGACTACACGTGCGTGCCACCATGTCCAGCTAAGTTTTGTGTTTTTAGTAGAGACAAAGTTTCACCATGTTGGCCCAGGCTGGTCTCGAACTCCTGACCTCAGGTGATCCACCCATCTCGGCCTCCCAAAGTGGGATTACAGGCATGAGCCACTGTGCCCAGCCCAGCCTCACCTCATCTCTTTCTCAACTTCCAGGATGCAAGTTGGGAGAAGGGAGGAAGCAGATAGTCTCTTTCCCTGCTACAGGTGCCATACCCTCCCTCCCACATTCGGTCACTTGGTGTGTTCCCTTCATTCAGTCCTACAGGAGTAGAGTTTTTATCCTTTCCTCTGCTTTTATGTTTCCCATGATCATTCAATTCAGAAACCCTTAGCAACGTATGTGCTAGGCACAGTGTGCTAGGCCTAGTCTGATAGGCACTGAGAGCTTACAGGCAAGGGAATAAGAAAAGACAGTTTTGCTTTGTTCTTAAGGGAAGTTAATAAGTATCTGCCCAACATCTACTATGAGTCAGGCACTGTGCAAGTGTCTGTGGAACCACCCACGAACAAGATAGGTTTAGAGCCTGGTCAGAAGATGCTGTGATAACACACAATGGAGAGATGAAGCTGGTCACAGTGGCTCACGCCTGTAATCCCAGCACTTTGGAAGGCCTAGGCAGATGGATCACCTAAAGTCAGGAGATCAGGAGATCAGCCTGGCCAACATGGTGAAACCTTGTCTCTGCTAAAAATACAAAAATTAGCTAGTTGTGGTGGCGGGCGCCAGTAATCCCAGGTACTAGGGAGGCTGAGGCAAGAGAATCACTTGAACCTGGGAGGCAGAGGTTGCAGTGAGCCGAGATCGCACCACTGTACTCCAGTCTGAGCGACAGAGTGAGATTCCATCGCAAAAAAAAGACATGAGCAGAATTGTCTCATTGCTATCCACCTGACTCTGCCTGCTGGGCTCAGAAGCAGGACATACTGGAGCCTTGAACACAGGCCACGATAATGCTACCCTCTTAATCTTATTAGGGAATAATTTGCCTTGTGACGTTCCATGTAAATCTTTTCTTTCTTTTTTTTTGGAGACAGAGTCTTGCTCTGTCGCCCAGGTTTGAGTGCAGTGGTGTGATCTCAGCTCACTGTAATCTCCACCTCCCAGGTTCGAGCTATTCTTGTGGCTCAGCCTCCTGAGTAGCTGGGACTACAGGTGCGCACCACCACGCCTGGCTAATTTTTTGTATTTTTATTAGAGACGGGGTTTCAACATGCTGGCCAGGCTAGTCTCAAACTCCTGACCTCAAGTGATCCCGCCGCCTTGGCCTCCAAAAGTGCTGGAATTACAGGCATGAGCCACTGTGACCAGCCTCTATGTAAATCTATACAATCTATTCCTCAGCTCCTTTCCAGAATTTCCTGGAACACATGTAAAACACGTATGTGAGTGTGCACATATGGATTAAATCATAAATCACTTCCAGGAAGGAAAGCAAGTTTGGTTATCTTTAAACAATTTCTGTGGGTTTTTTTGGTACTTTGGTTATGCTTTCAAAAACGATATTCCAGATTCCTTCCCTCTTTTCCATCCTCAGATTCCTTTGCCTAACATCTGCCCTAAGGACTAACCTCTACCCATTCAAATGGGATTACAATCCTCTCCTCTCCTACTTTAACTTTCTTTTTCTTTCTTGAGACAGAACCTCACTCCGTTGTCCAGGCTGTAGTGCAGTGGCGCAGTCGCAGCTCACTGCCACCTCTGCCTCTCGGGTTCAAGCTATTCTTGCCGCTCAGCCTCCCGGGTAGTTGGGATTACAGGCGCGCGCCACCACACCTGGCTAATTTTTGCATTTTTAGTAGAAATGGGGTTTCGCCATGTTGGCCAGGCTGGTCTCAAACTCCTGGCCTCCCCAAGTGCTGGGATTACAGGGGTGAGGCACCGCGCCCAGCCTACTTTAACTTTCATTCACTCTAATATACAACCCCTCTCCAATCTGAGGAAAACGCACCACTGAGGTTCATTTTTCAGACAATAAACAGAGGAAGTATGACATAAAAGGAACTTGGGGCGGGGGTGTCGTTTTCCTTCAACCCCATCGCTCTAATTGCTTTTAAACTCCCGGACTCTTTCAAAATGCCTTCCTAACATTTCTCTCCAGGCTCCTTTTGCTTCTCTCCGATTCTCTTGTCATTACAGATGAAGGCTTTATTAGCGATATACTGTATTCCATGTTTATTATACTAGCCTGTCCGAAGAGCTCCTACTTTTTAATGTAATCTTCATTCCCTTAGGCAACAGCTGTAGCCCATTTCCTCTCATTCAAGTAAGAACAATACCCGTCCCTATCTCCCTGCGCCCCATCCTGTGCTGTCTTTGTATTTGTCTCTTAGATTCAAACAGGATCTACCCCCGCTGCAGCCCTTCAAGAAGAGGTATGATTGCTACCACTTTTCCCCACAAAGTGACGAAAGGAAACAGCGACGGAGGCGCAACCGAACCCAGGAATCTGTGTCTTTACTGGTCCATTCCCGGCCCACCCCCATTAACCGGTTCGAGCCACTCCCAGGACGAAGTCAAGGCCTCGGAAGGCGACTACAACTCCCAGCAGGTCGAGCTGCTCCGCCCGCGCTGATTCTCCATTGGCCTTCCGGGGGTGGGGATTAGATGGGAGGTGGCCGTGGGGCTGCGACCGGGATTTGTCCCCTCTTCGGCTTCCGTAGAGGAAGTCCCGCGGACCTTCATTTGGGGTTTTGGTTCCCCCCTTCCCCTTCCCCGGGGTTCGGGGGTGACATTGCACCGCGCCCCTCGTGGGGTCGCGTTGCCACCCCACGCGGACTCCCCAGCTGGCGTACCTCTCCCATTTGCCTGTCCTGGTCAGGCCCCCACCCGCCTCCCACCTGCCCAGCCATGGGGGCTGCGGTATTTTTCGGCTGCACTTTCGTCGCGTTCGGCCCGGCCTTCGCGCTTTTCTTGATCACTGTGGCTGGGGATCCACTTCGCGTTATCATCCTGGTCGCAGGGTGAGTAGGGGGTCCGGCAGACGCGGAAGAGCGTCGAAGAGAGAGGTGCGGAAGGGGCTGGAGGAACTGGGGCGAGCCTGGGAGCCTGAATTGGGGACGATAAATCGGAGGTGAAGTTTGGGCGGAGGTGAGGGGTTGGGTCTGGGAGATTTGCCTTTTCCCGCAGTTGGTTTCCACCTTCCAAGGATCTCACAGATTCCTCCTATATTCCTCCCAGCGACGTCAGAGAAGGCCCAAGGCCGAGACTCGTGAGGGGGCTGTGCTGACCTAGGCTGGCCGAGTCAGGTGCCTTAGGGGAGGATCCAGGAATGGATACCTCGCCCTTCGGTGCTCGCACACTCTGGCTCTCATCGCTCTGAAGACTCTTTAATTAGATTTCTCCCCTTTCCTCTGCGTTCACGTTTCTACAGATGAGTCTCTTGGTGGAAACAGTTACCCTACCTGGTCCATGTCTCCCTAACCATCCGGAAGGCTAACTTCCACCCTTCAAGCACCTTGGCTGGTTTCCCTCCTTGGTTTCTCTGGCAGCCCTTACCATTGCTTGTCTCACTGTCCCTGTCTTTTCTCAGGGCATTTTTCTGGCTGGTCTCCCTGCTCCTGGCCTCTGTGGTCTGGTTCATCTTGGTCCATGTGACCGACCGGTCAGATGCCCGGCTCCAGTACGGCCTCCTGATTTTTGGTGCTGCTGTCTCTGTCCTTCTACAGGAGGTGTTCCGCTTTGCCTACTACAAGCTGCTTAAGTAAGATGATGGAGTGGTCTGGAGGGGAGAGGGGCAGAGGACTGCACTGTGGGAAGTGGGGCAGCCCCTGGGTGCTGGTTTGGAAGAGGAGGCACTAAGGGAGGACATTAGAGGGAAAGGAGCATCCCTGCCCTCCCTCATGTTTCCCCTACCCCACCCCACCCCAGGAAGGCAGATGAGGGGTTAGCATCGCTGAGTGAGGACGGAAGATCACCCATCTCCATCCGCCAGATGGCCTATGGTGAGCCAAGGGAGAGGGACTGGAGGAGGGAGTTGGACAGCCCCCTCCTCTAGGGAAGTCTCTAAATACCCACATGTTCTAAGTGGCTTCTTATTTTCCTTCATCCGTCACTTCCAAAGAAAGTTGGTCTGGAGGGAGAGTAGGCGTGAAAGAATTGTAACGGGGAATGGGGAGGCGTCAGTGGTGAACAGGCAATAGTGTGATCTCTGACATTGATGAGATCCTCCCTTCCCCCAGTTTCTGGTCTCTCCTTCGGTATCATCAGTGGTGTCTTCTCTGTTATCAATATTTTGGCTGATGCACTTGGGCCAGGTGTGGTTGGGATCCATGGAGACTCACCCTATTACTTCCTGACTTCAGGTAAGATCCAACTTCTATCTAGCCTTCACCCCCCATCCATCCTTGTCCCTGATCTGATTTATTGGCCTTCCCTGGGAGACTTCTTTGGCTCAACATCTCAGGAGGCTGGGAGAAGATCAGGGATGTATCTCCTCCCCATCTCCCTCCCTGCAGCCTTTCTGACAGCAGCCATTATCCTGCTCCATACCTTTTGGGGAGTTGTGTTCTTTGATGCCTGTGAGAGGAGACGGTACTGGGCTTTGGGCCTGGTGGTTGGGAGTCACCTACTGACATCGGGACTGGTGAGTTGGAGACAGGGGCTTAAGTTAGGGAGAAAAGCATTTAATGGTGAGTGGGATGTCGGGGAAAGGGTATCCTCACTTCTTAACATTTAACTTACCTGGGAGGAGGCGGAAAGGTGAGTCTTTTGAGGTCTCTCACCTCAGCATCAGTTCTAGCACCTGCTCTGGGGAGGAGGTTGAACGCATTAGTCAAACTGTAATGCAGAGGGCCTGAGGTGGTCAGGAGCGGCAGAAACCTTTGAGGTTCTGAGGAGCTGAAAATCAAAAGTCCCCTTAACCACAAGATGTTGGTGCTCTGAAGGGAAAGACTGGGGAATTTGAGAGAGATGTCTGGGAGCCAAAGGTACAGAGAAAATATGGGGATTAGGTCGGGGGAGAATCTAATCTCTTTCCTACTCTTACCCTCCTTCCTAGACATTCCTGAACCCCTGGTATGAGGCCAGCCTGCTGCCCATCTATGCAGTCACTGTTTCCATGGGGCTCTGGGCCTTCATCACAGCTGGAGGGTCCCTCCGAAGTATTCAGCGCAGCCTCTTGTGTAAGGACTGACTACCTGGACTGATCGCCTGACAGATCCCACCTGCCTGTCCACTGCCCATGACTGAGCCCAGCCCCAGCCCGGGTCCATTGCCCACATTCTCTGTCTCCTTCTCGTCGGTCTACCCCACCACCTCCAGGGTTTTGCTTTGTCCTTTTGTGACCGTTAGTCTCTAAGCTTTACCAGGAGCAGCCTGGGTTCAGCCAGTCAGTGACTGGTGGGTTTGAATCTGCACTTATCCCCACCACCTGGGGACCCCCTTGTTGTCCAGGACTCCCCCTGTGTCAGTGCTCTGCTCTCACCCTGCCCAAGACTCACCTCCCTTCCCCTCTGCAGGCCGACGGCAGGAGGACAGTCGGGTGATGGTGTATTCTGCCCTGCGCATCCCACCCGAGGACTGAGGGAACCTAGGGGGGACCCCTGGGCCTGGGGTGCCCTCCTGATGTCCTCGCCCTGTATTTCTCCATCTCCAGTTCTGGACAGTGCAGGTTGCCAAGAAAAGGGACCTAGTTTAGCCATTGCCCTGGAGATGAAATTAATGGAGGCTCAAGGGTAGATGAGCTCTGAGTTTCTCAGTACTCCCTCCCCAGACTGGACATCTTGGTCTTTTTCTCAGGCCTGAGGGGAACCATTTTTGGTGTGATCAAATACCCTAAACTGCCTTTTTCTCTTTCTTGAGGTGGGGGAAGGGAGGAGGTATGTTGGAACTCTTCTAACCTCCTTGAGCTATATTTTCTCTCCTCGAGTTGCTCCTCATGGCTGGGCTCATTTCTGTACCTTTCTCCTTGGTCCCAGACCTTGAGGGAAAGGAAGGAAGTGCATGTTTGGGAACTGGCATTACTGGAACTAATGGTTTTAACCTCCTTAACCACCAGCATCCCTCCTCTCCCCAAGGTGAAGTGGAGGGTGCTGTGGTGAGCTGACCGCTCCAGAGCTGCAGTGCCGCTGGAGGAGTCAGACTACCATGACATCGTAGGGAAGGAGGGCAGATTTTTTTGTAGTTTTTAATTGGGGTGTGGGAGGGGTGGGGAGGTTTTCTATAAACTGTATCATTTTCTGCTGAGGGTGGAGTGTCCCATCCTTTTAATCAAGGTGATTGTGATTTTGACTAATAAAAAAGAATTTGTAATTGTGGGGGAACTTGGCTTTTAAGGGAGGGGATAGCATGTTAATTGAGATTTCTGCCCTCTCAGATCTCTTGTCCAGCCACTTTCCTAACCTGTCAACCACTGATCTCCAAGCATAGCCTTGGTGCAAGGGCAGAAATCTGGGCTAGTGGTTTAACATGTCTGAAACTTTGGGTTAAGTGTTTTCCCAGAAGCTAATCTTTCTGTCCAGGGGTGGGATAAAAGGAGTTAATCACCCATGCTTCTTTTCCCCATCCTTTGCATATCTTTACCACCTGAGGGATTCAGGAACTTGCCCACCCTCAAGAGCCTCAAAGGATAGGCCAGAATTAAAGTCAGAAACTTTAATTTCCAAACATATTGATCAAAAATATACAACTTCAACAACAACTCTTTATCCTAAGGAGAGATCCTGCAGTATATCTAGGGAAAGGGCCATAAAAGTAAGGGGGTAGAGGACTTTGGGATATATCCCTGCAACTAAACAGAGTTTGTTCTCTGCATTAACAACACAGGGATTTCCTCATTTCCTACATGTTTGGAGAGGCTGAAGGCTCTGCAGTTCTTCCTCGAATGACAGCCTGGGTCCATTCCTCTCTGTAGGAGATGTCCAGGGGAAGGAGGACATCTGCCTACTACTTCTACAGTGTTTCTGGCCAGACCGTACACCCCATTTTAGAGGCTTCCCGATAGGCATTAGGGGAAGTCATCCACATCCACGGTATCTGAGAGGGAATTTATGCCTCAGTCGTGGCTCGTGCTGAGGTGAAGACCACAGTCTTTCGGTTTTCCAGCCTCTTCTTCCTGGAAAGGGGAATGGCTCGTGAGAATGACTGCTATCTAAGTGAAGCAGATTAGAGGTGGAATAGGAGAATGATTTTTAGTAGAAAAGAGGGCTGGGCGAGGTGTTTCACACCTGTAATCCCAGCACTTTGGGAGGCTTGAGGCAGGTGAATCACTTGAGGTCAGGAGTTGGAGACCAGCCTGGGCAACATAGTGAAAACCTGTCTCTGCTAAAAATACGAAAATTAGCCGGGCATGGTGGCACATGCCAGTAGTCCCAGCTACTCAGGAGGCTGAGATGGGAGGACTACTTGAGTCCAGTAGGTGGAGGTTGCAGTGATCTGTGATAAAGCCATGCACTCCAGCCTGGACAACAGTGAGAACCTGTCTCAAAAAGCGGGTGACTCGCGCCTGTGATCCCAGTACTTTGGGAGGCCGAGGCGGGCGGATCACCTGAGGTCAGGAGTTTGAGACCACCCTGGCCAATATGGTGAAACCTCGTCTCTACTAAAAATACAAAAATTAGCTGGGTGTGATGGTGCGTGCCTGTAGTCCCAGCTACTCAGGAGGCTGAGGCAGGAGAATTGCTTGAACCCAGGAGGCAGAGGTTGCAGTGAGCTGAGATTGCGCACCACTGCACTCCAGACTGGGTAACGGAGCAAGACTCCATCTCCCAAAAAAAGAAAGAAAGAAAGGACTGGAGGAATGGAAAGTAGGACCTCACCGAATCTTTCTAGCAATGAAATAAACAGCCAGGAGAAGGCAGAGACAGCCAACCAAGATTCCTACACCTAGACTCAGCATTTCACCTGGGGGAGATAAAGGTAAAAGGTGTCAGCCTAGGACTAACAGATTTTGAGCCTTTACCCGACTCGGTGAGGATGCCTCCCCTCCCCACAATATCTTATAAGGCTGCCTTACCTGTGGTGTACAAGGATCCCGCTGTAAGAGAAGAAAGTGGGTCAGTGGGACTTCAGATCCCCATCCCAGCTGGGAGCAGCACTCTGCTGCTATGCCTGGGAGAATCACCCAGGCACCCTGGGGTGGGGGTTGGTTCCCAGTCCAAGCAAGTCCCGAAAACCCCTCTCCTATTAGCCTTTTCTTCCCATTGGCTCCCTAGTTCCTGCCATTGTGTTCCCCTCAGTTTCCCATCTCTTCTGAGCGGTGCAGAATCACCTTGGCTGAAAGAAGCAAAGACCATGCGCTGATTGAGAGGCTGAGGGGCTCGGTAGTTCTGTACCAGAAGCTTAGAGGGCTCCTCTTCCGTGGAGAACAATGTCCCCTGAAGCTTTTCCAGCTGAGGAGCAGAAGCGTGGGAGAGGTGTCACTTTGGGGAGTGGGAAGGGGTCTGAAGTTACAACTGTGTCTCGCCTCACCTCATTTCCCCACCACTTACCTGTTCCATTGAAATTTGGGACCTTCTATAGAAGACTGTCCAGAGCACACTCTGGTAGCAAGGGGGAGTTGTGAGCGAGCCATTGTAGCGGAAGTACTGCTCCAGCTGTGGGGGGAGCAGCTCTCTTAGGTTGAAGGGAGGCACCGAGGTCTTCTGATCTGGGGAGAACAGACTGGGACTCATCTTCCTTGTAGTGTGTCCTAGCTTACCTAGATAGGGCTCCCAGATGCAAAATTCCTTGGCTGTAAGTAATTGCCTCATCCCAAGGCTTTTTAGGATATTTTTTGAAAGGTTTTTGAAAATCTAATCTTACTTCCTGCTATAGGTTTTTAAGGCTCACCTTTATGACTGATTTCATGCAAGTGACTCAGAATGTGTTCATAAGCTATATTCTTAGTCTCACCCACCTGGAAGAGGAGGAAAGGGAGAGAGTTTGGAATGAGTCCATGTTTGGAATAAGAAATTTATGTACAGAATAAATGGTCAGGGTGGGCTGCTGCCTGCCATAGGAGGGAGGCCAGCAACAGAAATAGGTGTGAGGGTTGCAGAGGAGGTGGAGAGAAACCTGGAAGGGACTGGGGGCTACTGACCTCAATTAGGATGCCCAGGACAGCCAGGCCCTGAGGCCTCTGAGCAGCCTCACTCAAGCTGTCATAGGAATCAGAGTCATAATGTACAATGTGGAGCTGAAGGAATTAAGAGGGAATTGAATCATGGGATGTCCCCACCCCCTTCAAGGCCTTGATACTAGCTGCCACCGTTCCCCTGCTGTCCTCTAAGGTCCAGATCCTAGGCCGGGCGCGGTGGCTCAAGCCTGTAATCCCAGCACTTTGGGAGGCCGAGACGGGCGGATCACGAGGTCAGGAGATCGAGACCATCCTGGCTAACACGGTGAAACCCCGTCTCTACTAAAAAAAAATACAAAAAACTAGCCGGGCGAGGTGGCGGGCGCCTGTAGTCCCAGCTACTCAGGAGGCTGAGGCAGGAGAATGGCATAAACCTGGGAGGCGGAGCTTGCAGTGAGCTGAGATCCGGCCACTATGCTCCAGCCTGGGGGACAGAGCAAGACTCCGTCTCAAAAAAAAAAAAAAAAAAAAAAAAGGTCCAGATCCTTTCCCCAGGACCAACCATCCCTGTTACTTTGAGTCCCAGCTCTTTGTTCCCTGGTACCTCTGCAACTGTGGCTTCACTGTTGATCTGGTGTTCTGACCCCCCTGGGGATCCTTTCTGACCCCAGTGCAGGTGGAGCTGGGCAGCTACGTATTTTCGGGGAAGTCCACCCAGATACAGGGTAGAGGGCAGAGAGAGTTGCACTGTGAGGAAAAGAGCAAACTAGGATTGGTGGAGGAATGTGGATACATTCCCACTCCTGGGTTGCCACCACTTCTTGGGAGACTTGGCCCTCTTCCAGTTTTCTCCCCCAGTAGCACCCAGTTCCTCCCACAGGCCAGTGCTTTGCTAGTATATCTTCCTTTTTCTCGGTTCAAGTCAGTGCAATGATACTAACCTACCTATTGAGCTTGATTATAAACATTTTGATTCCCGCCTTGGCTACAGGATCCTGATCCCTATTCTCATATCTCCAAATTCATGGACAAAGGTTTTTGAGAATTTGCAGGTTAGGAGAATGCTGCTTTCCTCTGACTCCTGAGCTTATTTGTTTGTTTATTTATGTCAGATGGGTAATGTGCCAACATCATAACAAGGTTCGAGGGTGGCACATCTTACGCATGCTCATGAACACCCCATCATCACGCTCATGAACTACAAAATGATCTGACTCTTAAGTTCTGAGCTGGAGCCTACAACTCCTTGGAGCCTGTGCTTTTACCTGTGTGGCCATTGTTATGCAGGTCCAAAGGCTCGGTGCCAGGCTGGTCATATCCGTGGGGCTGCAGAGCAGGCAAGTCAGGGTCAAATGTCACACTGTCTGTCTGAATATCGATGGGCGACTGGGCATTGTTTCCACACTCAGGGTAAGAGGCTGGCCAGTGGTCCTGACCATGTGGGCCTGGTGGGGGTTACCAAAGACATTGGTCCTGTCCTCCAGCTGTAGCCAACCTTCAACAACCCCCTGTCCCTTTGACCCTTCCCCTAACCAAGCCATACATCTGGGTGGAGGTAGAAATGGACTTCCCTCCACTCAGGTTAAGACCCCAGTTGTACAGGGATGGGTGAGGTAGGAGTCCCGTTGATTCTCACGCTGCAGTTCCCCTTCCCTACCCAGAGGCAGTGATGATTTCCCAACTATCCTGATGAATGGGGAATGGTAGCTCTTTTACTTACCTGTATTTTGAGGACAAGAAAGCTGAATGTGGGGAGAGGGGATGCATAGAAAACCTGAATACCTTGAGAGATGGGATTAGAGAGTAGGAGTAGAAAAATGGGAGAAATAAAATGATTCTAGGTAGGCCAGGCACAGTGGCTCATGTCTGTAAGCCCAGCACTTTGGGAGGCCGAGGCAGGTGGATCGCTTGAGGTCAGGAGTTTGAGACCAGTCTGGCCAACATAGTGAAACCCTGTCTGTACTAAAAATACAAAAATTAGCCAAACATGGTGGTGGGCACTTGTAATTCCAGCTACTCGAGAGGCTGAGGCAGGAGAATAACTTAAACCCGGGAGGTGGAGTTTGCAGTGAGCCCAGATTGCACCACTGCACTCCAGCCTGGGCAACAGAGCAAGACTCTGTCTCAGGAAAAAAAAAAAAAAAGATCTTAGAGAGATAGGGTCTCCTGGAGGGCCCCTATCAAGTGGCCTTGGGATTCAGATATCTTAACTTTTCATCATTCATTTCTTGCGCTCACACTGACCGTTTATCATGGACTCTGGAGTTCAGTTAAGTCATTAATCAGTAGTTCATAGGAACTGAGTTCCACCTCCCCCAGGGTCACAAACTATCCTGCCAGCCTCTTCCTTACCCCTGATCTCCACCTCTGTCCCAATTTCAGATGCAGGTTAGGGGTAGGATGGATTAGGATAGACAGAGCCAGAAGGAGACCTGGCAGCTAAGCTCAGAGTTCCCACCCAGCTTCCTTTCCACCCCAGCTCCCTCCCTCCTACATGATTTACTGAGGACTTAACTAGCTTTTCTGCCAAATCAGGAGGTGTAGGATTTGATGATTAGAGCAGGATCTAGGAGCCATATATGCGAAACTCAAGGCAGGAGGAGATCCAGAAGGGAGGAGCTAGGGTGAGAAGCTAAAGGAAGTCTCCTCCCACCCGCACAGTGTGTCTTCTTGCCAGGTGAGGAGGTCCCAGTGTGAAGGGGTTGTCGGGAGGCCGCATGATCTGCTCACCCTCATATGTCCAGTGTTGACCTGCAAGGCAGAATAGTTTGGGTTACAGCCAGCGCAGCCTGAGGCGGAGCCGTGTCCTCCACGCTCCCCTCCCTCCAGCATTCTGTACTGCTCCACCTCCCTCTCTGCTGTCTCTCCTCCCTCTGCTTCAGCACTTTCCAAAGGAAGCCCTGAAACTGGACACCTCTGTGGAAAGGTCGGGGGGCCTATTTAAAATCACCAGCCAGTCTGTGCTGGTGCCCTCCGAGTAAAAGGGGAGGAGGAAGGAAAAGAGGTAAAGCCCAGAGACTAAAATTAACCTGGATCCAAATGTGCGATTGGCCCAACCCTTACTTTTCTCTAACCTGTGCCAAGTCAATCTAACACTTAGAAGATTGGGATGGGTGAGGTGAGGGTGTGGGCAGAGGTTTTGAAGGATAGGGACTAGAAAGTGGGGAGGAGAAAGGAATTCAGAGTGTGTGTTGGGGGGTGCTACTGAGGGCAGAAGGGGGGATTATTCCTTTGCTTTGCAAAATTGCGTGAATAAAGGCACTGAGCTGTAAAATCATATTCCCTTCTGGTCCCATTAGCTCTAGAGGAAACTCCTCATCACCAGGAGGCTCTGCTCCCTACATTCCCAGATGGTTAGGGAAGGGCAGGAGTCAGGGCAGGGTCTACTGTAGATTGAGAGTGGTGGGTGGGCACAGGCGGCCAGGCTGGCAGGGACAGGATGAAAGTGAAGCATTGTGTGTAGAGAAGAGAGCTGCCAGCTGGGTCACATGCCAGGCTCTCGTGCAGCCCTGTCTGACTCAAAGGCTGAGGGTCTGCAGGTCCAGCCCCTTCATACGGCCAAACTGCCTCAAGAAGAAAACGAAGGGCTTCATGGTTTATGCTGCAATATTCATACTACTAGAAACTCTGGAGAAAAATCCTAAATTCCTTCCTCTTTCTCTCTCTCTTATTCCCTTAAATTTCTCAAACTTGTGAGTTGTCCTGCTCTTATCCTCGACCTATTCTGCTGGCCCAAGGGAGAGCTGGAGGCAGCCTCTCATTTACCATCTCTGTGGGACCCCCCAACAACTCGAACTCCCTGGTCTGTAAGGTGCCCGTCCCCTCTGGTGAGAGCCTCAACACACTTATTATGTCTCTTCCTCCTCTTTCCCTATTTTTTTCTTTCTCCTCAGATGAGATTTGTGACTCTCCATTTGGCTGCCCACCTGCCCCCATCCTCTCTGCATTTGCCTTCTGCTCTCTGGACACCCCCCTCACCCTGCTCTTTCCACAAACCTCAGTTACACACCTAGTATGTGCTGGATACTGTGCTAGGCACAGGAAACACAAAAATGAGGTCTAGGAGTTCCTGGGGACACTCCTGGAGCGCTTCGGCCTGTTCTCCCAAGAATCCCTCCTCATCTCCTGGGAGCTCCTGAAAGTCCTTTGTAAAGTGTCAAACAAATGTTGACTCTTACTGCCACTTTCAGAGGATAACCGGGGAGTTAGTCACTCCACAGAATGAAGAGGGAATCTTGGCCAAAAGGGGATGAATTGGAGATCAGGGTCTGAGTTGGGCAGGAAGTATTCTTCCCCCTACCCCCATCTATCCTCTTTTCACCCCAGGCCTCTTTGACTCCCTATTTGGAGGAGTTTGTAAATAAAGAAGTCCAGGAGTCCTGCCTGGGACCAGGGGGTGGGGGAAAGAGCTCTGGAGAAAATCTGTAGCCTGCAAGAAATTCCAGCACTTGCGTATGTACACACCCTGCCCGCCGCTAGTTCTCCCCGACCTCCAATAACAGCAAGGCTGGAGAGACAAAAGGTAAAGAAGGGAAGTGGTCTCCTCCACACCCTGCTGTTTTTTCCTCATCTCTGAGCCTATTATTCCAGCTTCTAGGCTTCCTTTCACACCTCTCCTCCCCACATTCGGCACACCTGGCGACATGTGAACATCAGTACAAATCCACACACAGACATTTAGTTGTACCTACCCCCATCTGCAGCCAGGATCCAAATCACCTCCAGCAGGAGGGCGGAGAACAACATAGTGTCCCAGGAAGGGGTGCAGGGGACTGGGAATTTGAGGACTGGAGGACTAGGACAGGCAGAGAGAGAGAGGGAGGGAAGCGGAGGGGGGAGAGAGAGAGAGAGAGAGAGAGAGAGAGCGCGCGCTCCTGGCGTGAGTGTATTTATCTCTGCTTCTCTTGCTGTTTCTGTCTCTGTGGGCTTCCAGGGGATTTGGTGTTCAGTAGGGTACCATGGGTTTCTGGATCCCCAGGACAAATCTCTTGCTGCCTCTTTCTCTGCCCTCTCTCTTTATCTCCCTCTGCAGTCTCCACTCCACTAGCTGGCCAGCGACTTTACAACTGCCTCCTGCTTTTAAGGTGGCTCTGGACGGGTGTATGTGTGGAGGGGGGTGCTGCCTGGGCTGCTGGTGAACAGCTCCTTAAATAGCCAATTAGGCATGCAGGATGGCCCCACTCGGAGCTGGAGCGCGGCAAGTTTCACTGGAGCCCTTGCCCTGGCTCAGGAGCCCAGCTGGGGTGAGCTCTTCCTTCCTCTGCTAGTCACACAGATGCTGCTTAGACAGGTGTTCTCTGGAGCAGGCGGGGTCAAGGAAGGGGTTTTGGGGTTCAACTCAGCCCCCTCAAGAGGACACTGCATTTTCATCCCTCCACCTGGCTTCACCTCTGAGGAGCAGCTGCCTGGGTGGTATGGGGCAGATGGTGGGGGTACCTGTTCCCAATTTCCTGCAGAATCTGAGCTGCCCTGGAATGGGAAGAGTCCAGAATTAGGAGATACATAACAAGAAGGAATTGGGGACTCAGGGTGCAGGCCAGGGGTGGACGAAGTCAAGAACTAAAACCTGAGTTGTGTCCTGAGTTCTAAGGAAGAGAAGTAAGGCGAGGAGAACTCATCTGGAGCAATCTCTTCTGTGCCTGTCACCACCCCCTTCCCACGGTGAGGCCTGGGTCCACGTGCCTGTGTGGCCTGGGGTGGGGGGAGCGTTGTTTGCTGGATAAAGCCCATTTGTGTGCCCAGTGGGGGAGGGGTGTAGCAGCACCATGGAGAGACAGCGGCTGTAACTGCCAGACCCAGCCACCTCCCTCTCCAGGGAGCCCAGATCTAGGGCGGCTTTTGTCACTGAAGAGGACACTGACCTCTGGCAGAGAGGCCAGGGCAGGAGGAAAGAAGGAGAGACTTTGGGAACAATCACTACCATCATCAGAAAAAGGCGGTCTCCAGAGAAAGAGAGGGGAGGGACCGGAGAGACCATGTGATCCAGATGGAAGAGGGGCCCAGGGTCTTCCCTCCAGCCCAACAAAGGGCTGAGGCAGGACATGTGGCACTGAGTGAAACCTGCCACCAAGGAGCTGCGCCAGTGGAGTATGGAGGCTGCGCGTCTCAGGAATGTGAGCTGATGTTTGCTCCCCACGGGACTGGAAATCCCGATTGGAATGTACATCCTAAATCCCTCGTTAGAGAATGTGAAACCCACAGATGCTTTCAAGCCAGACATTGAAACCTCTTTCTTCTCCATGCCCTTCACCAGAGGCACCAGCTAGGAGGATGCACCCATTTGAAGCTCCTTCTGCCTTCCTTGCTCCTGCCGAGTAGCAATAAATAGCCAAACAAAGGGAGCAGAAGCTAAATAAGGGAGCAGGATAAAAGCCAAATGAACAGAATAATGCATGTGCTGGATCATCAGCTCCTGCAGAGACAGGAGCTCACTGTGCCTTTCTGTCCCCCGTGATTGATCTGCAAAGCAAAGCCATTTTGCTGATGTCATTTCCCTTCTTCTCCTACCACCCTCTGAATTATTTGTCCCCTTCAGGAAAGTTTTATGTTTTGAGGTTCCCCAAAGCCCCATCCATCCCAGCTAAGAAGAGTAAAGGCTTGAAGTATAAATTAGACTTCCCGGGAATCAGGGTACTTAACACAAAGAAACAAAAAAAGCAGAGACATCTTCGTATGAGAAAAGAGATTTAGTAGGAAAGAAGAGGTCTGAACAGAATGACCTCTCCACCGGGACAGAGTTTCCGTGGAGCACTGAGCTGAGATTCCGATTCCCAAGGCAGATAGCGTGTCTTGCCAGGCGCCACCTCCTGGCTCGTCTATGAATTTTTAAATTGTAATATAAGATGTTTTGTGTATGGTTCCTTCTGGGAGGTATTTCACTGCTGCTGGGCTTTGAGATTTTGCCTACACAATTGAACATTGTTCCACAAAGATATCTTAGCCCGGAATCAGCACTTCCCTGATCTTGGGTGAGCAACGCATCCAGGTGCTTATGCTTCCCAGATGACAAAGGCCCTCCTTTCTAGGACAGAGGGAGCCAGGAGGCGAGCGCCGTCCTCCAGGCACTTGACTTTATCTTGATCTTTGGCTTTACTGTGGATATTTCTGTTGTCGCTTTCTAGCTGTGTTGATTTGGAGTAGGTGTCAAGAGGACCCTTATATGTAAGTTAAAAAAAAAAAAAAAAGTGACACAGCTCCCTCTCCCCATCCGGTCTCAGTTTCCACTCAAACTCTGGCACCTTTGTTTTAGCTCTGACCTCACTCTCAAGCCCTTTCCTTGCTTGCATTGGCTAAAACCCTTAAAACCAAAACCAAGCATCCCACTGCCTTCTGGCGCCATCTCCTGTCCTTGTAGATATACTGAAACTTGACTGAGGTCAGGCGCGGTGGCTCACGCCTGTAATGCCAGCACTTTGGGAGGCCGAGGCAGGTGGGCCAGGAGTTCCAGACCAGCCTGGCCAACATGGTGAAGCCCTGTCTCTACTAAAAATACAAAAATTAGCTGGGCGTGGTGGTGCATGCCTGTAATCCCAGCTACGCAGGAGGCTGAGGCAGGAGATTTGCTTGAACTCAGGAGCAGGAGGTTGTAGTGGGCTGAGATTGCTCCACTGCACTCCAGCCTAGGTGACAGAGTGAGACTCTGTCTCAAAAAAAAAAAAAAGTAATTTTGGAAAAATGACCCTTTGGATTATTTTCTTAGTTTTCCAGTTCACATTACACAAGATGCAGTATGAGAATCTTGTAAATTGAGGACCAGTAAAAGTTTGTGGTCTGAAAATTTGCAAGTCATTTAGTTAGAAACGATAAGTTACAATATTTCAATTGTAATTTTGTGTCATACATTGATTCCATGAACAGAACGCTGCCTGGTACATAAGTGTTTGTTGATTGAATGAATCTAGTAATTGCAACAGTTATTTACTTTCTTTCACAGAATTTTAGAACAGAAGGGCCCTCAGGCATCATTCTAAACCCCTTGTTATACCCTGTAAAACTGAGTTTTGAGAGATTTAGGGATTCAGCCATAGTTAGTCATATAGCTGCTAGGCTAAACCAGAACAAGGACACAGGCACCAGTGAGCTTTCTCCTACACCATTGGTTCTCAAATGTCAAAGTGCATCAGAATCGCCTGGAAAGTTTTTTTAAACTTGGAAAACTAATTAAAATACAGATTTCTGACCAGGTGCAGTGGCTCATGTCTGTAATCTCAGCACTTTGAGAGGCCGGGGCGGGCGGATCACCTGAGGTCAGGAATTTGAGACCAGCCTGGCCAACCACTGCACTCCAAACTGGGTGACAAGAGCAAAACTCTATCTCAAAGATAAAATAAAATAAATAAATACAGGGCCGGGCGCGGTGGCTCAAGCCTGTAATCCCAGCACTTTGGGAGGCCGAGACGGGCGGATCACGAGGTCAGGAGATCGAGACCATCCTGGCTAACACGGTGAAACCCCGTCTCTACTAAAAAATACAAAAAAACTAGCCGGGCGAGGTGGCGGGCGCCTGTAGTCCCAGCTACTCAGGAGGCTGAGGCAGGAGAATGGCGTAAACCCGGGAGGCGGAGCTTGCAGTGAGCTGAGATCCGGCCACTGCACTCCAGCCTGGGCGACAGAGCCAGACTCCGTCTCAAAAAAAATAAATAAATAAATAAATAAATAAATAAATAAATACAGATTTCTGGACCTCACCCCCATAGTACCCAATTCTGTAGTTCTGGGTATGTCCAAATCTACATTAGCATTTATCTTTCTCTTTCTCTCTCTCAATTTTTTTTTTTTTTTTTTTTGACAAAGCCTCGGCCGGGTGCGGTGGTTCATGCCTGTAATCCCAGCACTTTGGGAGGCCGAGGCGGGCAGATCACGAGGTCAAGAGATCGAGACTATCCTGGCCAACCAACATGGTGAAACCCCATCTCTACAAAAAATACAAAAATTAGCTGGGTGTAGTGGCACATACATGTAGTCCCAGCTACTTGGGAGGCTGAGGCAGGAGAACTGCTTGAACCCAGGAAGCAGAGGTTACGGTGAGCCAAGATTGTGCCATTGCACTGCAGCCTGGGCAACAGAACGAGACTCTGTCTTGTTTTTTTTTTTTTTTTTTTTTTTTTTTGAGACAGCTCACCGTAACCTCTGCCTCCCAGGTTCAAGCGATTCTTCTGCCTCAGCCTCCTGAGTAGCTGGGATTACAGACATTTGCCACCACGCCTGGCTAATTTGGTATTTTTAGTAGAGATGGAGTTTCTCCATGTTGATGAGGCTAGTCTTGAACTCCCTACCTCAGGTGATCTGCCTGCCTCAGCCTCCCAAAGTGCTGGGATTACAGGTGTGAGCCACCACACCCAGCCTCTCTCTCTCTCTTTTTTTTTTTTTTTGGAAATAGGGTCTCACTCTATCGCTTAGGCTGGAGTGCAGTGGTGGAATCATAGCTCCCTTCAGCCTCAAACTCAAGTGATTCTCTTCTCAGCCTCCTGAGTAGCTAGGACTATATGTGCATGCCATGACTGGCAGGTTTTAAAATTTTTCTTATTTTTTATAGAGACACGATTTTGTCATGTTGCCCAGGCTAGTCTCGAACTCATGGGCTCAAGTGATTTGCCCAGCTCGGCCTCCCAAGGTGCTGAGATTATAAGCATGAGCCACCACAGCCACCTCTTTCTAGTCACCATGAATAAAAACACTATAAATACTTGAGTACAGACCTTTGAGCAGACATATGTTTTTATTGTTCTTGAGTAAATACGTAGGAGTGGGAAGAAATAGATACTGAGTACTGGATTGTACGGGAAGCGTATGTTTAGCTTTGTAAAAAAAACTGCCGAGCTGTTTTACTTTCTTTTCTTCTTTGAGATGGCATAGCTCTGTTGTCCAGGTTGGAGTGCAGTGGCATGATCTTGGCTCACTGCAGCCTTTCCTTCCTGGGCCCAAGCCATCCTCCCAGCTCAGCCTCCCAAGCCTCTGAGGCTACAGGTTCATGCCACCGCACCCAGCTAATGTTTAAATTTTTTTGTAGAGACAAGGTTTTACCATATTGCCTAGGTTGGTCTTGAACTCCTGGGCTCAAGTGATTCTCCCACCTCGGCCTCCCAAAGTGTTAGAATTACAGGCATGAGCCACCATGCCTGGCCTCTTTTATTTTATTATTTATTTATTTATGTATTTTTTGAGACAGAGTCTGGCTCTGTTGCCCAGGCTGGAGTGCAGTGGCGTGATCTTGGCTCACTGCAACCTCTGCCTCCTAGGTTCAAGTGATTCTTCTGCCTCAGCCTCCCAAGTAGCTGGAACTATAGGCACGTGCCACCATGCCTGGCTAATTTTTGCATTTTTAGTAGAGACAGGGTTTCACCATATTGGCCAGGCTGGTCTCGAACCCCTGACCTCATGATCCACCTGCCTCAGCCTCCCAAAGTGCTGGGATTACAGGTGTGAGCCACTACACCCAGCCTATTTTATTTTTTTTAAATAGAGATGGGGTCTTGCCATGTTGCTCAGGCTGGTCTCATCTCCTAGGTTCAAGCGATTCTCCTGCCTAGGCCTTCCAAAGTGTTGGGATTACCAGTGTGAGCCATTGCACCTGGTCCCCAGACTGTTTTTCATAGTGCTTATACAGTTTTTCTTTCCCATCAGCAATGTATGAGTTCCAGTCGTCCTCATCTTTGCAAGCACTTGATACTGTCCATTTAAAAAAAAAAAAAAAAAAAGTACGGCTGGGCACAGTGGCTCACGCCTGTAATCCCAGCACTTCGGGAGGCCAAGGTGGGCACATCACGAGGTCAGGAGTTCAAGACCAGCCTGGCCAACATGGCAAAACCCCGTCTTTACTAAAAGTACAAAAATTAGCTGGATGTGGTGGCAGGGGCCTGTAATCCCAGCTACTCTAGAGGATGAGGAGGAGACTGTCTTGAACCCGGGAGGTGGAGGTTGCAGTGAGCCAAGATCATGCCATTGCACTCCAGCTTGAGTGACAAGAGCAAGACACCATCTCAAAAAAAAAAAAAAGTAGCTATTCTTCTAGGTGTGTAATGGTGTCTCATTTTGGTTTTAATTTAGGATATTAACTTTTTAAAGGGTTTTTGCTATATTACCATATTGCCTTCCATAAAGGTTATACTCCTCCAATGGTATTTATATGAGTTGTTACTCTTTTCTTCTTTTTTTTTTTTTTTTTTTTTTTTTTTGAGACGGAGTCTCGCTCTGTCGCCCAGGCTGGAGTGCTGTGGCACGATCTCGGCTCACTGCAAGCTCCGCCTCCCGGGTTCCCGCCATTCTCCTGCCTCAGCCTCCCGAGTAGCTGGGACTACAGGCGCCGCCACCTCACCCGGCTAGTTTTTTTTGTATTTTTTAGTAGAGACGGGGTTTCACTGTGTTAGCCAGGATGGTCTCGATCTGCTGACCTCGTGATCCGCCTGTCTCGGCCTCCCAAAGTGCTGGGATTACAGGCTTGAGCCACCGCGCCCGGCCCTCTTTTCTTCTTTGGGGAGATAAACAAAGGACTCTACAACTGGTGTTTCACACTAGACAAAAATTCAATATTTTTCTTTCCCTTGTGACCTTTTAGCTATCACACAGG
The DNA here is from genome assembly GCF_003255815.1 of Theropithecus gelada. Classification (NCBI taxonomy): domain Eukaryota; kingdom Metazoa; phylum Chordata; class Mammalia; order Primates; family Cercopithecidae; genus Theropithecus; species Theropithecus gelada. The sequence continues at coordinate 15,568,225 of NC_037668.1, read as the reverse complement.
AATAAAATTCACTTGTAACATGGTTAAATTTCTGTACAGTGAATATCATCCTCTCATGGACTTGCAGAATAAAATGAGAGATATGTTCATTTGGAGGAAATTTTGGTTTAAAGATAAGTCAAGGCTACATTAGTGAGTGTAGCAAGCTCTTCAAAGACACATATTGAAAGTAAACTCATTATTTCATGAGAAAGTATAACACTAAAATAATATATACTAATGCAAAATACTGTTTGTCGAAATAGCTCAAATAATTAAGCAGGAGAAAATCATAATTAAATAGATCGATTGCACCAAATAGTCACCCAGCTTCTATCAAATTTCAGTATTTTGTTTTTGGTGTTTTGTGGAAGCAATTGGCTTGATCGAGCTAAAATTAAATGGAAACACAAATACAACATTGGCAAAAAAAACTAAACCATATTAATAAATAAACAGAGAAATATACCTATTGAAACATGACAGAAGAGTATAGCAAGGTCCTGTCAACAGATATTGTACATTGAATAAGTTTGAATTTGGCATGCTAAATTTCTATATAACAAGATATAGCCAGGTGTAGTGGCTCACACCTATAGCCTCAACACTTCAGGAGGCTGAGGTGGGAGCATAGCTTGAGCCCAAGGAATTTGAGGCTGTAGTGAGCCATGATCGCACCACTGCACCCTAACCTGGGTGACAAAGCAAGAAAGACCCTGTCTCTAAACCCAAAAAACCAAACCAAACAAAAATCAAAAAAGTTAAACAAACAATATACCTACATTCTTATCTTTCACCACAGAATTTAAAAAGTTGGTATCAGTTTAAAGACTGCTGGTCCACTCAATATGTTTCATTGTGTTTGTGGAAGGTCCACAAGTCAGAGGTTAGCTACCTCACTTATTATTGTTATTATTTTTTGACACGGAGTCTTTCTCTGTTGCCCAGGCTGGAGTGCAGTGGCGTGATCTCAGCTCACTGCAACCTTCACCTCCCGGGTTCAAGTGATTCTCCTGCTTCAGCCTCCCAAGCAGGTGGAATTACTGGCTCCCCCAACCAAGACCAACTAATTTTTGTATTTTCAGTAGGGATAGGGTTTTGCCATGTTGGCCAGGTGGTCTCAAACTCCTGACCTCAGGTGATCCACCCACCTCAGCCTCACAAAGTGCTGGGATTACAGGCGTGAGCCACTGTGCACGGCCTATTTTTAAATTTAATTTTTATTTTTATCAAAGTAGAACAAGTACATAGTTTAAAAAGTCAAATAGATCAACATAGGTTATAATTAAACATTCTATTCTTTCCACATCTAATTCTTACTTCCCAGAGATAATTGCTGCAACTTTTTAACTTCCTCCTAGTATTCACCTCAAATTTCCGAAAACATGTTTATACTGCTATGTCTTGATTATTTAAAGTTTTAGGTATTTGTGAAAGCTAAAGCAATTCCATTTTGGATGCTAATCCACCATGTTGGCTTCTGATTAATCTCAGTTCTGGGAAGGCCTCTAAGATTTTAAGTTTACCTGTTGTTCCTGGTGTAAGAGCAGGTATTACCATACATTCTGCCCTTAGCTCAAACAACCTTGATGTTATCATATCTATACATCCCTTCTGAATCACCCTTTCCCTGCAGTACAGAAACCCCAGGTCTGGGGGTAATGGAGCAGGAAACCACCATCTCATCTCAGCATTGCCCAAGAGACACACATAGCCTCTGTTCATAAGTCTCCATTAAATGTTTATTTCTAAGAAACTGGACTTGTCAGCCTCTTTCTTTGGCCTCTCAGCTTCCTTGGACTTTTGGAACGGGTTTGCATAGGCCCGCCCACTGCCACAGTATTATCTATTAACTTCCAACCATAAAAGATGAGGAGTTACTTCTTTTACATAATACTTCCTTCCCAAAACACACTTCTCCTGCCCCTAGCCCCTTGGAAATAACTATTATATCATAATATTAGTTAAATTAACATTTATCATCAATATTTACTCGCAGTTTAGCCAAGAAGTGTATTATATTTCCTTTCTTGTATAACTTTTAATTTCCTTCAAATTAATAATGGCCTTATTTTTTATTTTGTTTTAGTTTTCTAGTTGCTTATTCATCTCCAAATTCACTGTTGAAAATCTAACTCTCAGGCCGGGCGCGGTGGCTCAAGCCTGTAATCCCAGCACTTTGGGAGGCCGAGACGGGCGGATCACGAGGTCAGGAGATCGAGACCATCCTGGCTAACACGGTGAAACCCCGTCTCTACTAAAAAATACAAAAAACTAGCC
>NC_037668.1:15564411-15565823 GCF_003255815.1 Theropithecus gelada | reverse complement strand
GGATCACGAGGTCAGGAGATCAAGACCATCCTGGCTAACACGGTGAAACCCCGTCTCTACTAAAAATACAAAAAATTAGCCGGTCGTGGTGGTGGGCGTCTGTAGTCCCAGTTACTCGGGAGGCTGAGGCAGGAGAATGCCGTGAACCCGGGAGGTGAAGCTTGCAGTGAGCCGAGATCCGGCCACTGCACTCCAGCCTGGGCGACAGAGTAAGACTCGTCTCAAAAAAAAAAAAAAAAAAAAAGGAAAAGACATATTCCTCTTGGAACCCTTTATCCTCCAGTCCTGAGTTCAACTGGCTCTTCTCCCTGGAAGCTTTTTAGTAACTTTCCTTTCTCCTGGGTGTTACATAATTTCATGATAATATGTATTGGGTGTTTTTTGTTTTTGTTTTTGTTTTTGTTTTTTGCAGGGGTGGGAGGCAGAGTTTTTTTTTTTTTTTTTTTTTTTTTTTTTTTTTGAGACGGAGTCTCGCTCTGTCCCCCAGGCTGGAGTGCAGTGGCCGGATCTCAGCTCACTGCAAGCTCCGGGAGGCAGAGTTTTGAGACAGAGTATCCCTCTGTTGCCCAGGCTGGAGTGCAGTGGTGCAATCTTGGTTCGGTGCAACCTCCATCTCCCGGGTTCAAGCAATTCTCGTGCCTCAGCCTCATGAGTAGCTGGGATTACAGGTGTGGGTCACCACTTTCAGCTAATATTTGTATTTTTAATAGAGATGGGATTTCACCATGTTGGCCAGGCTGGTCTCAAACTCCTGATCTCAGGTGATCTGCCCGTCTTGGCCTCCCAAAGTGCTGGGATTACAGGTGTGAGCCACTGCACCTGGCTTCATCTTTTTTTTTCTTTTTGGTCAGAGCAGGAGAATTTGAAGTTGTTCTTATTTATTGGAAAGGCACTCAGTGGTCTTACTTGTCTAAAAGCTTAGGCCTTTGAACTCTGAGACATTTTCTCATATTATGTCTTTGACGATTTTGTTCTCTATCTCTGGAACTCCTATTAATTGTGTGGTGAATCAAGTCGGGTGTGGTGGTTCACACCTGTAATCCCAGCACTTTGGGAGGCCGAGGTGGGTAGATCACGAGGTCAGGAGTTCAAGACCAGCTTGGCCAACATGGTGAAGCCCTGTCTCTACTAAAAATACAAAAATTAGCCAGGCGTGGTGGTGCACGCTTGTAATTGCAGCTACTCAGAAGGCTGAGGCAGGAGAATTGCTTGAACCTGGGAGGCAGAGGTTGCAGTGAACTGAGATTATGCCACTGCACTCTAGCCTGGGTGACCCAGCAAGACTCTGTCTCGGGAAAAAAAAAAAAATTGTATGGTGACTCTTGTAGAGTGATCACTAATACCCTTAACTTTTCTTTTTTCCATCTCTTTGCTTTTTGTTCTACTTTTTTTTTTTTTTTTTTTTTTTTTTT
>NC_037668.1:15529411-15564313 GCF_003255815.1 Theropithecus gelada | reverse complement strand
TTTTTTGTTTGAGACGGAGTCTCGCTCTGCCGCCCAGGCTGGAGTGCAGTGGCCGGATCTCGGCTCACTGCAAGCTCCACCTCCCGGGTTCACGGCATTCTTCTGCCTCAGCCTCCCGAGTAGCTGGGACTACAGGCGCCCGCCACCTCGCCCGGCTAGTTTTTTGTATTTCCTAATAGAGACGGGGTTTCACCGTGTTAGCCAGGATGGTCTCGATCTCCTGACCTCGTGATCCACCCGTCTCGGCCTCCCAAAGTGCTGGGATTACAGGCTTGAGCCACCGCGCCCGGCCTGCTTTTTGTTCTACTTTTAAGGAGACTTTATCAACTTTAATTTCCAATTTTTTCATTTAATTATTAATTTCTGTATTCATATTCTTATTTATTTTAATTTATTTTATTTTTGAGACAGAGTCTCACTTTGTCACCCAGGCTGGAATGCAGTGGTGTGATCTCGGCTCACTGCAACCTCTGCCTCCTAGGTTCAAGCGATTCTCCTGTTTCAGCCCCTCAAGTAGCTGAGATTAGAGGCGCCTGCCACCACGCCTGGCTAATTTTTGTATTTTTAGTAGAGACAGGGATTCACCATGTTGTCCAGGCTGGTCTCGAACTCCTGACCTCAAGTGTTCCATCTGCCTCAGCCTCCCAAAGTGTTAGGATTACAGGTGTGAGCCACCGTACCCAGCCATGCATTCATACAGTTAATTTTCATAGGCTTCTATCAATGTTATTTTAATATCAGTTTCTTTTTAAATGAATACATTATTTTTCATGATATTTACTTAGTTTTATTGTTGTTGTTTCCTTCTGCTCCCTGCCCTGTCTCTTGTTTCCTCTGAGTTCTTTTTTCAAATTTGTTTATCTTTGTTTTCTGCTTTTATGTGGAAGTTCTTTCTAAAATATTTGGTGATCCTTGTCTATCCATTCACATTTAGGAGTGAGGCACTTAAAAGGTATATGTAATATGTCTGCAAGCTTATTGACTGGTAGGCTGCATAGTGAGGGGATGGAACGGGGATGTGGCCATTTCCTACCATTTGTCAGTGTTGCTGAGCTGGTGTCCTAGCTGGTCAGTTTCTCCAGGAAGGAAAACTCTTACTTTTTACCTGAAGGTATACACAATTGTAAGATGAATGAAGGAGAGAAAATAGTTGGTTTTGAGGGGAGGGTCTGACTGTTTGAAATGCAGATTTTCACTTCTGCCGGTTTTCTTTTTTTTTTTTTTGAGACGGAGTCTCGCTCTGTCACCCAGGCTGGAGTGCAGTGGCCGGATCTCGGCTCACTGCAAGCTCCGCCTCCCGGATTTACGCCATTCTCCTGCCTCAGCCTCCCGAGTAGCTGGGACTACAGGCGCCCGCCACCTCGCCCGGCTAGTTTTTTGTATTTTTTAGTAGAGACGGGGTTTCACTGTGTTAGCCAGGATGGTCTCGATCTCCTGACCTCGTGATCCGCCCGTCTCGGCCTCCCAAAGTGCTGGGATTACAGGCTTGAGCCACCGCGCCCGGCCTTCTGCCGGTTTTCAAGACATCTGACTTGACCTTAGTTATTCCTTGTGACTTTGAGTTTAGAGTAACTTTATTTTGACCTCTGTAGGCTAGAGTTGGGCAGGGGATTCAGCTGCTTTTAATACAACTTTCAACCAGTCTTCTGTTTTAGCCCTACTCTCACCCTCACTATCAAGGGTTCTTAGTACCTCCAAATTCAGAATCTTTGAGGGTTCTACAGTGTAAATCAGTCTTTTAATGTCCTGCAGGTAGTTAGGTTTCGATATTCTTCTTTCTGCTAAGATTTTTTTTTTTTCTTTTTTTTTTTTTGAGGCAGAGTCTCACTCTATTGCCCAGGCTGTAGTGCAGTGGCATGATCTCGGCTCACTGCAACCTCTGCCTCCGGGGTTCAAGTGATTCTCCTGCCTCAGCCTCCCAAGCAGCTGGGATTACAGGTGTATGCTACCATATCTGGCTAATTTTTGTAGTTTTGTAGAGACAAGGTTTCACCATGTTGGCCAAGTTGGTCTCAAACTCCTGACCTCAGGTAATTCGCCTGCCTGGGCCTCCCAAAGTGCTGGGATTACGGGCGTGAGCCACCACTCCCGGCCTTGCTAAGATAAGTATTGGGGGTCTCTGAAGGGGACCCCAATAAGAGCATTCTTTCTTTGTTCTAAGGTCCTGAACACATTGAGAAATCAAGCAAAAAATAAATATAGAGGTCAACATATCACCTTTATTACTGCTTGAGACCAGACTGGAGGATGTGGGTTAGTATGGGAGTCAATGAGCCGGCACAGGTCACGCCTGTAATCCCAGCACTTTGGGAGGCCGGATCACCTGAGGTCAGGAGTTCAAGACCAGCCTGCCCAACATGGAGAAACCCCATCTCTATTAAAAAAAAAATACAAAAATTAGCTGAGTGTGGTGGTGGGTGCCTGTAATACCAGCTACTTGAGAGATCACGCCACTGCACTCTAGCCTGGGCAACAGAGTGAAACTCGGTCTCAAAAAAAAAAAAAAAAAAAAAAAAGCCAGGTGTGGTGGCTCACACTTGTAATCCCAATACTTTGGGAGGCCAAGGTAGGCTGATCACCTGAGGTTGGGAGTTCAAGACCAGCCTGACCAACATGGAGAAACTCCCGTCTTTACTAAAAATACAAAATTAGCTGGGTATGGTGACACATGCCTGTAATCCCAGCTACTTGGGAGGCTGAGGTAGGAGAATCACTTGAACCCGGGAGGCAGAGGTTGTGGTGAGCCAAGATGGTGCCATTGCACTCCAGCCTGGGCAACAAGAGCGAAACTCCGTCTCAAAAAAAAAAAAAAGAGCCTCCTAACTGTATCCCAGGATCAGGCAGCCTGGGCAGATCTCAGCATGGAGGAAAAAGGCACAAAATGTGTTCTGATGGGCGGACTCCTCTTCCCAAGAGCAAGAGGATAGAACTGAGTGGAACAGTCCTTCAAGAGTGGATGAACACTCAAGCCTGTAATCCCAGCACTTTGGGAGGCCGAGAGGGGCAGATCATGAAGTCAGGAGATCGAGATCATCCTGGCTAACACGGTGAAACCCCGTCTCTACTAAAAAATACAAAAAAACTAGCTGGGCGAGGTGGCGGCTGCCTGTAGTCCCAGCTACTCGGGAGGCTGAGGCAGGAGAATGGCGTGAACCCGGGAGGTGGAGCTTGCAGTGAGCCAAGATCCAGCCACTGCACTCCAGCCTGGGCCACAGAGCGAGACTCCATCTCAAAAAAAAAAAAGAGTGGATGAACAAAGGTCTGAAAAAGGCCCAACCGGCCGGGCGTGGTGTCTCACGCCTGTAATCCCAGCACTTTGGGAGGCTGAGGCAGGCAGATCACAAGGTCAGGAAATTGAGACCATCCTAGCTAACACGGTTAAACCCCATTTCTCTTTTCTTTTTTCTTTTCTTTTCTTTTCTTTTCTTTTCTTTTCTTGTCCTCCCCTCCCCTCCCTTCTCCTCTCCTCTCCCCTCCCCTTTCCTCCCCTCCCCTTCCCTCCCCTCCCCTCCAGACCTATTTTCACTCTTGTGGTCTAGACTGGAGTACAATGTGGCTCACTGCAACTTCTGCCTCCCCAGTTCAAGCGATTCTCCTGCCTCAGCCTCCTGAGTAGCTGGGATTACAGACATTTGCCACCACGCCTGGCTAATTTTTTGTATTTTAGTAGAGATGGATTTTCACCATGTTGACCAGGCTGGTCGTGAACTCCTGACCTCAGGTGATCCGCCTGCCTCAGCCTCCCAAAGTGCTGGGATTACAGGCGTGAGACACTGTGCCCAGCCAGTTAAACCCCATTTCTACTAAAAATACAAAAAATTAGCTGGGCATGGTGCTGTGTGCCTGTAGTCCCAGCTATTCGGGAGGCTGAGGCAGAAGAATTGCTTGAACCTGGGAGGCAGAGGCTGCGGTGATCCAAGATCACGCTGCACTCCAGGCTGGGCAACAGAACATGACTCTGTCTCCAAAAAAAAAAAAAAAAAAAAAGAAGGAAAACCTCAGAAGTAAAGAAGCATATCTGAATTACATTGTTCATCAGCTTTACAGATTCCAAAATTTTGTTGAGGTCTCTCCTCAGTTGTCTTCTTGCTCATTCTCTTTGTCCTTCTGCATTTAGAGCTTATTCTTTCAAAGTCATTTTAGTAAGATTTGGGAGGAAATATAGGTAAATATAGATATTAAATTCTCCATACTTAACCATAAGTTTCCAGTTTTTATTTATTTACTGAGTGCAGTGGCAAAATGACAGCTCACTCTAGCCTCAACCTCCTGGGCTCAGGCGATCCTCCCACTCCAGCCTCCTGAGTAGCTGGGACTACAGGTGGGCACCACCACAGCCAGCTAATTTTTTATTTTTTGTAGATACAGGGTCTCGCCATGTTGCCCAGGCTGGTCTTGAACTCCTGAAGCAATCCTCCTCAGCCTTCCAAAGTGAGATTACAGGTGTAAGCCCTATGCTTGGCCTTTTTTTTTTTTTTTTTTTTTTGAGATGGAGTTTTGCTCTTGTCCAGGTTGCAGTACAATGGCATGATCTCGGCTCACTGTAACCTCCGCCTCCCAGGTTCAAGCGATTCTCCTACCTCAGCCTCCTGAGTAGCTGGGATTATAGGTGCCTGCCACCACACCCAGCTAATTTTTGTATTTTTTTAGTAGAGACGGGGTTTCACCATGTTGGCCAGGCTGGTTGCGAACTCCTGACCTCAGGTGATCCACCCGCCTCGACCTCCGAAAATGCTGGGATTACAGGCGTGAGCCACCGCGCCCACCCTTTTTTTTTTTTTAAATAGAGACAGGATCTTGTTATATTGCACAGGCTGGTTTAGAACTTCTGGGCTCAAGCAATCCTCTGCCTCAACCTTCCAAAGTGCTGTGATTACAGGTGTCAGCCACTGGGCCTAGCCTCAAGTTATTTTTTGAGGGTAACCTTGTTACCAAAATTACAAATTTGGCCAGGCACCGTGGCTCATGCCTGTAATCTCAACATTTTGGGAGGCCGAGGTGGGTGGATCACTTGAGGTCAGGAGTTTGAGACCAGCCTGGCCAATATGGGGAAACCCTGTCTCTATGAAAAATACAAAAATTAGCTGAGCGTGCTGGCGCATGCCTGTAATCCCAGCTATTTGGGAGGTTGAGGCAGGAGAATCACTTGAACCTGGGAGGCAGAGATTGCAGTGAGCTAAGATTGCCCCATTGCACTCTAGCCTGGGCAACAAGACCAAAACTCCATCTCAAAAACAAAATACAAAAATTAGCTGGGTGTGATGGTGCACTCCTGTAGTCCCAGCTACTCAGGAGGCTGAGGCAGGAAAATTGCTTGAACCGTAGGTGGAGGTTGTAGTTAGCCAATATCATGCCATTGTTCTCCAGCCTGGGCGACAGAATTACTGTGTTTATCCAGTAGCACAGATGACAAAGAGTTGCCTTAAGATAAATTTGTAAATTTTTTTTTTTTTTGATATGGAGTCTCTCTCTTTGTTGCCCAGGCTGAAGTGCAGTGGGCAAACTCAGCTCACTGCAGCCTCCACCTCCCAAGTTCAAGCGATTCTCCTGCCTCAGCCTCCTGAGTAGCTGGGATTATAGGCATGTGCCACCACGCCCAGCTAATTTTTGTATTTTTAGTAGAGACGGGGTTTTACCATGTTGACGAGGATGGTCTTGATCTCCTGACCTCGTGATCCATCTGCCTCAGCCTCCCAAAGTGCTGGGATTACAGGCGTGAGCCACTGCGCCCGGCCAAAATCTTTAAATCATATCTATTTGAATTGCAATATGGATTTGCTTCTAGGAGACTTACTCTTCTAATTTTGTTTGACTTTGGCTAATGTTAGAATTTGTTTACACTCACTCCCTTAGCATGTAGAGAGGTGATTCAAACTGGGAAAGCTCAACCTAGAATTTTATTTTTGCAGATATTCCACAGAATTTTGTATTCATGTGGCAGTAATCAAGAGTTTACTCTAACAATATGCAATCTTCTCTCTTCACCATTTACTGACAATCTCTACAGAGAAGAGGATCCCAAATTAAAGAAAAAACTTGAAAAATCCTGGAAAATATAGGGTAGTTTGATCATTTTATAGTTTTCATGCTGCCAATCAGAATCTTTTCTAAAAATTATTTGATAAAGATATTCGACAAAGGTTTAATAGGTTAATCAAGTTTACTAGGCTGGTTGCAGTGGCTCATGGCTGTAATCTCAGCACTTTGGGAGGCCTAGGTGGGAGGATCACTTGAGCTCACGAGTTCGAGACCAGCCTGGGCAACATAGTGAAACTCTGTCTCTACTAAAAATACAAACAAAAACAAAAACAAAAACCCCAAAACTAACCGGGCGTGGTGGTGCATGCCTGTAGTCCCAGCTACTTGGGGAGCTGAGGTGGGAGAATAATTTGAGCCTGGTATGTATAGGTTGCAATGAGCTGAGATCCCACCACTGCACTCCAACCTGGGTGATAGAACCAGACCCTGTCTCAAAAAAAAAAAAAAAAAAAAAAAAAGTTTACTTATTAGTCATCCTGGAGTTTTTGCATCTCAATGGGAGTCATAAGATTGAGTATCTATTTGTGGCATTTTGAGCATCAATAGGTAATAAGAATGATATTTTAGGGAGCAGAACTTTTTGTGCACCCATGGATTAAACAGGATTATATTGGTCACCTTTGGAAAAACAGTTGAACTTCGAAAAAGAGGAAATAGAGGAAATGAATTTGAGTTTCATATTTACAAATTACTAATCACTACCTCTTGTTTTAGTTATCGTTTAGTTGTCTATTGTTGTTACTGTTTACTTATTTATTAATAACTAGTAAACTACCTTAAAAATGAGTAGTTTAAAACAACAGCTATGCTTTATGTATTCAAGATTCTTTTGCTGTTGTTGTTTGTTTGAGACAGGGTCTTACTCTGTCACCCAGGCTGGAGTGCAGTGGCATGATCTTGGCTCATTGCAGCCTGGACCTTCATGGCGTAGGTTGTTCTCCTACCTCAGCCTCCCAAGTAACTGAGATGACAGGTGTATGCCACGACGCCTGGCTTTTTTTGTATTTTTTGTAGAGATGGATTTTTGCCACGTTGCCTACGGTGGTCTCAAATGCTTGTGCTCAAACAATCCGCCTGTCTCTGCCTCCCAAAGTGCTAAGATTATAGGCATGAGCCACCACATCTGGTCTTACTCAAGATTCTTTTTTTTTTTTTTTGAGATGGAGTTTTGCTCGTGTTGCCCATGCTGGAGTGCAATGGCGCGATCTCAGCTCACTGCAACCTCCACCTCCCGGATTCAAGCGATTCTCCTGTCTCAGCCTCCTGAATAGCTGGGATTACAGGCGTGCGCCACCACGCCTGGCTAATTTTTGTATTTTTAGTAGAGATGGGGGTTTCACCATGTTGGTCAGGCTGGTCTCGAACTCCTGACATCGTGATCTGGCCACTCTGGCCTCCCAAAGTGCAAGGATTATAGGCGTGAGCCACCACATCTGGACTTACTCAAGATTCTTTTTTTTTTTTTTTTTTTTTTGAGACGGAGTCTCGCTCTGTCACCCAGGCTGGAGTACAGTGGCACGATCTCCGCTCACTGCAAGCTCCGCCTCCCGGGTTCACGCCATTCTCCTGCCTCAGCCTCCCGAGTAGCTGGGACTACAGGCGCCGCCACCTCGCCCGGCCAATTTTTTTGTATTTTAAGTAGAGACGGGGTTTCACCGTGTTAGCCAGGATGGTCTCGATCTCCTGACCTCGTGATCCGCCCGTCTCGGCCTCCCAAAGTGCTGGGATTACAGGCTTGAGCCACCGCGCCCGGCTGTTAGGCCAGGCGTGATGGCTCACGCCTGTAATCCCAGTGCTTTGGGAGGCCGAGGCAGGTGGATCACCTGAGGTTGGGAGTTCGAGACCAGCCTGACCAACATGGAGAAACCCCGTCTCTACTAAAAGAAAATACAAAATTAGCCGGGCATGGTGGTGCATGCCTGAAATCCCAGCTACTCAGGAGCCTGAGGCGGGAGAATTGCTTGGACTCAGGAGGCAGAGGTTGCGGTGAGCGAAGATCATGCCATTGTACTCCGGCCTGGGCAACAAGAGCAAAACTCTGTCTCAAAAAAAAAAAAAGAAAAAAAAAGAGAAAGATTCTTGAATTTGGCCAAAACATAGTGGAATAGCCTGTCTCCTCCACATGGTGTTGACTGGGCAGCTCAACAAAAGGCTGGAGGATCCAAGTCAACTTCACTTGCATGGCTGGGGCCTGCACTGGTTGGCCGGGACAGCTGGAGGATGTCTGGGATCTCTATCCCGTCATAATCTCTCATTTCCCAGGGCCTCTGTCTACAATGAAAGATACATGGCCACTTTCTCCAATAGGGTATTTAGACTTCTTTATACAAGAAATGGCTTCCCAAAGAGCAAAACAGAAACTGCCAGGTCTCTTAAGGAATAGGCCCAGAACTGGCACAGTGCTATTTCCACTACATTCTATTGGTGAAAGCAAGTCACAAGACTAGCCCAGATTCAAGGGAAAAAGAAACAGACTCCACCTCCTGATGGGAGGAGTGTGGTGTGTGTACAGGGATGGGAGAAACTGTTGATGACTATTTTTCTACTTTTGCAGACAATTTACCATACCACTTAACCTCATAAAATTCAGTTTTGTTTTGTTTTGTTTTTGTAAAAGTAACTCACTTTAGATCTACAGATAGAATATAAATATATAGACATATATCCCCTAACTCTAAGGTACTGTACAAATACAAAAACCTACATTGCCTTAAAAGGTGTTGACCTGGAAGTTTCTCAAAGCATATTAGCACAGTGGGCATCTAGAATTATTGGTGTTCTCTGGATATTGATCATCTCTCCTGGTGCTAAGGAGAGCAGGAGTGACCCTGCTGGGTGGTTTTCTGGGACAGGATTTCTCAGTGGTACGAGTGGGAATGATTTCTGGTGGTTCCAAGTGAGTTTAAACTCTGGAGAAAATGCATTAGTTGCACTGGCCTACCTTTATTTATCTTTAAACTGCAAATTAACTAGTTTGGAAAAGAGAAAGTTAAAAAGTTAAGAGAACAGCAGAACAGCAGTCTGTAGTTTTTCTTTTTTTCTTTTTAGACAGAGTCTTGCTCTGTCACTCAGGCTGGAGTACAATGGCACAGTCTCAGCTCACTGCAATCTCTGCCTCCCAGGTTCAAGCATTTCTCCTGCCTCAGCCTCCCAAGTAGCTGGGATTACAGGTGTGTGCCACCACACCCAGCTAATTTTTGTACTTTTAGTAGAGACAGGGTTTCATCATGTTAGCCAGGATGATTTCGATCTCCCGACCTTGTGATCTGCCTGCCTTGACCTCCCACAGTGCTGGGATTACAGGCGTGAGCCACTGTACCTGGCTTATAGTTATTCTTAACTCCTACTCCATCACCTATTCCCCAAGAAAGCATCAACCAAATTATTTCCTAATAGAAGTATGAATTTAAAGGCCAGACACGGTGGCTCACGCCTATAATCCCAGCACTTTGGGAGGCCAAGGTGGGCAGATCACGAGGTCGGGAGATCGAGACCATCCTGGCCAACATGGTGAAACCCCATCTCTACTAAAAATACAAAAATTAGCCGGGCGTAGTGTCGTGTGCCTGTAGTCTCATCTACCTGGGAGGCTGAGGCAGGAGAATTGCTTGAACCAGGGACTCAGAGGTTTCAGTGGGCCGAGATCGTGCCACTGCACTCCAGCCTGGGTAACAGAGCAAGACTCCATCTCAAAAAAAAAAAAAAAAAAGAAAAAAAGAAATATGAATTTAAATTAGTAGCTGAGACTTATTTGAGGTATAATCAATTATTAAACCTGTCTTAAATACCCACTCTGTGCTCAACACTGTGCCCACTCCTATGAGTGATGCCAGCCAGAGAAAGCCAAGTTACTGACTTAATTTCCCTCTAGGAAATTCCAATCTAGTTGGGAGCAATCAGAATTAAATAACATATATGAGTGCCTCACACCTGTAATCCCAGTGCTTTGGGAGGCTGAAGTAGGCGGATCACCTGAGGTCAGGAGTTCAAGACCAGCCTGGCCAACTTGGTGAAACTCCATCTCTACTAAAAATACAAAAATTAGCCAGGCGTGGTGGTGCACAGCTATAGTCCCAGCTACTCAGGAGGCTGAGGCAGGAGAGTTGCTTGAGCCCAGGAGGTGGAGGTTGCAGTGAGCCAGGATCTCACCACTTAATTCCAGCCTGGGCGACAGAGTGAGCTCTGTCTCAAAAAAACGAAAACACACACACACACACAAACGTAAATGAGATGTTGCAAGGCATCATAAGGTAAATGCTAAACGAGTAGAACATTTAATAAGTGCTGAGAACATTTAACAAGTGGAGGGAAACTTATTTAAGGTAGGAAATAGCATAAGCAAAACTAAAAGGATCTGAATGACTATCAACTGTCATCACAGAACAAAAAGGGTACTAGTGAGATTTTGTTTGTTTTTTATTTTTTTTTTTGAGATGGAGTCTCGCTCTGTCACCCAGGCTGGAGTGCAATGGCGCAATCTTGGCTCACCGCAACCTCTGCCTCCTGGGTTCAAGCGATTCTCCTGTTTCAGCCTCCCAAGTAGCTGGGATTACAGGCATCCACCACCATGCCTGGCTAATTTTTTTGTATTTTTAGTAGAGACGAGGTCCACCATGTTGGACAGGCTGGTCTCGAACTCCTGACCTCAAGTGATCTGCCTGCCTTGGCCTCCCAAAGTGCTAGGATTACAGGTGTAAGCCACTGTGCCCAGCCCACTAGTGAGATTTGATCAGAAAAATGTATGCTAGGAAGTTGTTCTAATTACTATTGCTACCCCAACAACACCGGATTTAGATATTTCAAAGAATAATGATTATTTTATTATTTCTGGTGATTTCTGTGGCACAGGAGTTTGGGAAAGGCTGAGCTGGCTGGTTCTGACTCATGATCTCTCCTGAGGTCAGACGGTGGCTGCAGCTGGAATGGTGGTTGAAGAAGCTGGGGGCTGGCTGGGCACCTCTCACTCTCTTTACGTGGTCTCAAGGCTTCTCCAGGTGATTGCCTTTATAGGTTAGTTTGGGCTTTCTCAGATGGTAGGTATTTGGAGAGAGCCACTGTCACACGTCCCCAGGAAGCAGAGTGAGATGTCGGGACATTTGTTGTTGAGTGATACTGGGACCATTACGTGTGGAAGGGAGGAGAAAGAAGCAGGATTAAGTAGAGAGAGAAACTGAATGGCAATGCTGTCCTAACGAAGGCCTCAGCTGACCCCGACAGGGTGCTCTGGAGCTGGGATGACCCTTCTGAGTTTGTCTAAATCTGGGCAAAAGGGCAGGCTGGTCCTTTACACCTCTGTGTTAATCACTCACTGGATTCAGGCTTCCCCAAAAGGAGGTATAACCTTGAGTGAGGTAATCTTGAGCCAAGGCAATCCCCTACAAGGGCTGACAGTTTAGGGTCATCTTCCAGTAGTACTCCCAGTAGCTATAGGAACAAGTTCCTCATTCCTGAAGGAAAAGCTGGGTGGTACATCACAGTGTCCACCACAGTTCTGACACCGTCTGTGGCTTTCCATAGAGGGACTCAGCCATTTTGTATGGACCTGGCAGAGAGGAAGCTGGGGGAATAAATGTCCAACCTCACCTTCCTCCTAACTTGATTTCCTATCAGGACCAAGTCCAGGAAGCCATAGGACTTCACGCAGTCCATATAGGTTTTGCCTTACGGAGCAGTGTGGAGAAGAGTGAAGAGCAGATCTAGATGTGCAAACAATATATTCAGCAGCAGTAGATAAGCTTGGTTTTTGAATGTTAAAGGCATGTTGAATTTAATAGTATCCTGAGGGGCCGGGTGCGGTGGCTCACACCTGTAATCCCAGCACTTTGGGAGGCCCAGGCGGGCGGATCACGAGGTCAGGAGATCGAGATCATCCTGGCTAATATGGTGAAAGCCCGTCTCTACTAAAAATACAAAAAATTGGCCGGGCGTGGTGGCGGGCGCCTGTAGTCCCAGCTACTGGGGAGGCTGAGGCAGGAGAATAGCGTGAACCCGGGAGGCGGAGCTTGCAGTGAGCCGAGATCAGGCCACTGCACTCCAGCCTGGGAGACAGCAAGACTGCATCTCAAAAAAAAAAAAAATTATATATAATAATAATAATAATAATAATAATAATATACCGACGGAGCTTTCTTACTGGTAGATTAAAGGAGTTTCTGAATCACTCTCTCACCTGCTCCACTTAACTAGGTTACTTTTTTTTTTTTTGAGACAGAATCTTGCTTTGTCACCCAGGCTGGAGTTCAATAGCATGATGTTGGCGCACTGGAACCTCCACCTCCTGGGTTCAAGTGATTCTTGTGCTCAGCCTCCCAGATAGCTGGGATTATAGACAGGCATGTGACACCACGCCTGGCTAATTTTTGTATTTTTAGTAGAGATGGGGTTTCACCATGTTGGCCAGGCTGGTCTCAAACTCCTGGCCTCAAGTGGTTTGCTCACCTTGGCCTCCCAAAATGCTGGGATTACAGGCGAGAGACACCATGCCCACCTTAACTTGGTTACTTAACCTCACTTTTCATTTTGCCATTTAAACCTTACCTAATTACTTCAGCTTAAAGAGTGATCTGATCTGGTACATGAGTTTGGCTTTGGCTTTTCTCCTGACTAAATTTCACTCCTTTTTTTTTTTTTTTTTTTTTTCCCCTTTGAGACGAAGTCTCGCTCTGTCGCCCAGGCTGGAGTGCAGCGTCGCGATCTCGGCTCACTGCAAGCTCCGCCTCCCAGGTTCACGCCATTCTCCTGCCTCAGCCTCCCGAGTAGCTGGGACTACAGGCGCCCCCCCACCGCGCCCGGCTAATCTTTTTGTATTTTTAGTAGAGATGGGGTGTCACCGTGTTAGCCAGGATGGTCTCGATCTTCTGACCTCGTAATCCACCCGCCTCCGCCTTCCAGAGTGCTGGGGTTACAGGCGTGAGCCACCGCGGCCCGCCCTAGGGTGTACTTTCTGCAGCCACTATTCAATGGTAAAATGAGTTCATGGCCTTTCGTCACATTATTTCCAGGGTACAATTTAACCCCAATCTTCATCTTTTATTTGAAACCCCACCGTCTGACATCAGTAATAATCTCTTCCGTCTCTTCTTTGGCTTCCATACATTTTTTTTCCTTCTTTACCTACTCCTCAGTTTCCTTGAGGACTTTGGTAGACAATCCCTCCCTCCTCTCTTCTCCCCTTCAACCTTGCCCCTTCAACCTTGTTTTGCTCTCCTTTGCCTGAGAGTCCTTGGACATTTTATTTATTTAATTTTTTTTTTTGAGACAGAGTCTCACTTTGTCGCCCAGGTTGGAGTGCGGTGGCGCCATCTTGGCTCACTCTGTCGCTCAGGCTCATTGCAATCTCCCGCTCCTGGGTTTAAGCCATTCTAGCGCCTCAGCCTCCCGAGAAGCTGGGATTACGGGCGCGCCCCACCGTGTCCGGCTACTTTTTGTATTTTTAGTAGAGACGGGGGTTTCACCATGTTGGCCAGGGTAGTCTCGAACTCCTGACCTCAGGTGACCACCCGCCTCGGCCTCCCAAAGTGTTGGGATTACAGGCATGAATCACCGTGCCCGGCCAGCATTTACATTTTAAATGTAATCCTCTTTGAGGAGCAGTGTGTCTCTGTTGGGGGTGGAGTAGGGAAGGTGGAGTTGTGAGGATTCTGTTGGAAAGCCAAAGATCTCTAACCTTAGAAACAGGAAAAATAGCAACCAGTTCTGGGAGGTATGGGACTAATTCCTCCACTTCCTACCTGCTTCCCCATATCATTTGGAATTTATTTGGTTATTTATCCTGAGAATGATGTAAGGCAATAAGAATGATAGAATTTAAGCAAGAGCTAAGAAAAAAGACCCTCAAGACAAAATTTTAAAAGATAATTTTTTTTTTTTTTTTTTTTTTTTTTTTTGAGACAGTTTGGGTTTTGTTGCTCAGGCTGGAGCGCAATAGCACGATTTCGGTTCACGGCAAACTCCGCCTCCTAGGTTAAAGCAATTCTCCCATCTCAGCCTCTGGAGTAGCTGGGATTACAGGCGCCCGCCACCACACCCGGCTAGTATTTTGTATTTTTTGTAGAGACGAGGTTTCACCATATTAGTCAGGCTGGTCTCGAACTCCTGACCTCAGGTGATCCCACCGCCTTGGCCTTCCAAAGTGCTGGGATTACAGGTGTGAGCCACTACACCCGGCTAAAAGATAATTATTATCCCACTCTTTCATATCCCATCCCACACAGACAAACTGGTTTTTTTTTTTCCTTCTTCTGTCTTGAACACTAAATTTTAATCCCTTGAGGGGGTGCACTGTTCCTGGAGGTACTGTAATACCAGGTGGATGCGTTAAGTGAACAAGAAAGCTCCTATTGCGTCTTCCTGCTCCCCAAATCCATTTAATATATTGGACTCGGTTAGAAAATATATCAGATATTAAACTGTTAAGAACAGATCCTACACTTGATCTTAGCCAAAAGGCAGAGAAGAAGCGATAAACACTTTTAAAAGCACACTTTACCTACAGATTTCCATGGAAACCAACCAAAGGGAAATTAGAGAGGCATTGCTGTGCCATTTCTATGCTAATTAATGTCTGATTTTCATTAGGCCAGCGTTGTTTTTCCTCCAAGGTCTCAGTGTTTATTACAGCAAAAATTAACTCAGTAACAATTCCTCCAGGATAGTTTTATTTAAATATTATTAACTTACATACTTCACCCAACTGCTTTCAAAATTGTTGTCTTTTATAGTGTTAAACTACCATCTTTAAAATCTTGGTTCTGGCTCTGCATCACGGAAGGTCAGCCTCTGTGAAAAGCCTGACCCCAGCAGGACAATGCCACCAAGGCATCTTTTTAATGTGATGCGCACGTTGCTGTACACCTTGGCTGCAAAGCAGAGGCTGTGCTTTTAAAACGGCCAAGAGCCAGTGCATGCCGTGTGGTGAATTATCAGTATCGCCAGTTGGGCACGGAAGGATGCTTTCTCCCTCTTTAACACTAACAACAGAATAAAAAACCAAAAACTAAAAACCAAATCCAACAGACAACAAAACCGCCCGAGTGCCCAGGGAAAGCGCGCCAACTACATAAAGAAAAGTAGGGGGGGTACTGGGATTCAAAATCATTACTCCCGGACGTACACCCTCCTGGACCTATCAAAATTAACTGCGCCCTTGATCGTAGCCAATAGATACGGAGTTTCTGGTCCAGGTCCTCCCTGAAGACTGATAGACATTTACCTAGCCCAATGGAATAATGTGACGCTGAAGAATCAACCAATACGTTTGGGAGGTGGGTGGAGTGTAGGCCAGGGGGTTGGCGGTGCCGTGTCATGGAGGCTCAGTCTCTGAGCAGCCATTGAAGGGGAAGGAACTGCGGGTGTGTGAGTGTGTGTGTGTGTGTGTGTGTGTGTATGTGTGTGTGTATGTGTGTGCGCGCGTGCGTGCGTGTGAGTGCGCGCGTTAGTGTGTGGACAAGGAGGTGGGGGCAGCTGAGTTAGAGTCCCAACTCTTGGACTCCATTTGCTATTCTCTTCTTTCTCCCCCACACCTATCTGGTGGTAGTGGGCGTTTATATTTGCGTTCCTTTTCATTCATTTCTAAATCTCTTAAAAATTTTGGGTTGGGGGTATTGGGAAAGGCAGGAAAGGGAAAAGAAGGAGAGTAGTAGCTGAAGAGCAAGAGGAGGACATGGAGATGAAGAAGAAGATTAACCTGGAGTTAAGGAACAGAGCCCCGGAGGAGGTGAGATGACTCAGCCCCCACCCCTTCCCCATCAGTCCTGTATTCTGAGAATCGGATTTCTGGTGGTCCTGGGTGGGTGTGCGGGGATGGAGTAATAAGTTAGCCCCCGCCCCCCCGGTTTAGGGTTGGGGAAATGTTTAATTTTAAGTTTTAAATCATTAAAATCTTCTACTTAAAATGGCGAAGGGTTGAAGTTTCGAGGGGCGTTTTTGTGTGTGCATGGGGGCTTAGCTCCTTTCGGCTTTCATCGAGTCGGGCGTCCTGGCCTCGTGGGGGCGGGAAGCGGGCTGGCGGGGGCGCTCTGCCGCTTCGCTCCCGGCGCTCCTCCTCCTGAGGGCCAGCGGCGTGGGACGCGACCCCCCAGTCCCACTCGGCCCCTGCCGCAGCCATCGGCGCCTGAGAAGTTAGTCCAACTTTTCTGCAGTGCGGCCAACTCATCTTTTTGGGGAGTGGGCTCCCCTGGCCTCGAGGCCCTGGGCGTCCGACGTCGCGACGGGCGCGGACTGGGGTCGCTTTCAGGGTCCGCGCACTGTCTGCTCCGGCGGCGCCCACTCCTCCGGGAAGCCGCGCGCGCCGCCCTCCGCCCTCCGCCCTCCGCCCGGCGGAATCTGGGTCAGCCG
Source organism: Theropithecus gelada (assembly GCF_003255815.1). NCBI lineage: Eukaryota > Metazoa > Chordata > Mammalia > Primates > Cercopithecidae > Theropithecus > Theropithecus gelada. The sequence continues at coordinate 15,547,939 of NC_037668.1, read as the reverse complement.
CGGGTTCTCTGACCGCGGGCGAGTTTGGGGACTCGTCGCAGTGACCGGAGGTGGGGAGGGGACGGGAGGCGTAATCCGCTTCTTCCCCCGCCGTGTAACGATATGTGGCACGTCGTGTGGCCGCAACTCTTGAATTTGATCCCTGGAGACGGTTTCACAGAACTCAACATAAGGGACGTAGTAGTTTCGTGCTTTAAAGATGGGTTCGCCGAAACTAAATGATGCGCTCTCACTGCTGTTGCCTTAGTTAAAGAGACGGGGTTGGGAGGGGCCACATGAGGCGGGGTCGCGGTCAACTTTTCGGGGGTCGGGCAGGAGGCGTTTCCGCCTCCTTTTCGCGGTTGCCTCCTCGGCCTCACCTACCCAGGGCGAAGGCGCGAGGGCAACGCGGGTTGGGAGGCGACCCCTTTTTTCCTTGGGGAGTCCCCGCCCGGTGTGGGGTTTCCCGTCAGTCGGAGCGGCAGGTCGCTAGAGCAGGGCTGGTGGCCAGCGGGGAGCCTCGCAGAGGAAAGCATCTGTCTTGCTGAAAGAAGCCCTAGAATTGGAATGTAAGGGAGTTGTCTGTAGCTGGATCGACCGATCGATAGAAGGATATAACTGGGGTGGTGTCTGTGCAGACCCGCATAGAGGATGAGCAGGGTCTGTCTGGGCTTTCGCGTACGGCGTATGGAGTGGCAACTAAGACTTTTTTTTTTTTTTTTTTTTAAGGTGCCTGTTTTCTGAAATTGGCAGGGGCCAGGGAGGGGAAACAGTTGCTTGCTATCAGGGTCATCCCGGAGAGATCTTGAAGTTTCTAGAACTTATTCTTAGGGGCTTCAGGGAAAAAACAAAATCAAACTTGAAAAGCTGTCTCTCACAAGCACACGTTTAGAATACTTTTTGGTGGCGTGGGTTGGAAAATTGAATCCTGCCCCCGCCTCCCCTGCCAGGATTCTTTCACTTAGTGATTGTAGTAATTTCTTTGCCAGTTTTGGGAGTGCAGGACGTTGCCTTTTTTCAGCTTCTTCCTCTGTGTTGTAATAACGGTCTCTTACATTTGTGTAGACAGTTTACAAAGCACTTTTCCCGTTTGTTATTTACTTTCCTCCTTACACACTTGTAAAGTGGATTGTGTTATTCTAGAATCCAAATTAGCAGACGGAGTCTCAGGACAGTGAAATGATTTACGCAAGTGCAGGAATTGGTTTTCTGACACCAAATCTAGTAGCCCCCACTCCTCAACTAAATGGGGAGTGTGAAGACGAACCAATTCACAGCCCTGCGGCAAACCAAGTGTGACTCTAGGCAAGCCATTCTTGTTCTCTGGGCCATAGTTTCCACTTCTCCAAAACGGAGCTCAAGATGCTCTCTCTGGCAACAGAAATAATTATGTCAAAATCGTATTCAAATAGAGAAGGTGGCATTCCTTGTTGCCAAATTTTAGCCCTCGGATACCTCAAACAGGTTTTCACATTGGGTATAGAGAACCAAGATCTTCGGCCTTTTCCTTAAAGATTAAGTCCATTCAGGCCATAGAGAACCAGGATCTTCGGCCTTTTCCTTAAAGATTAAGTCCATTCAGGCCCACACCAGGAACTTTGTTACTACAAACTCTTACCTAATAGGGAATTCAGCCTCATTCCTTGAGGAATGGGGAAAAGTGCACAGAAATGCTATTATACCAGAGTGGTAGGGAGAAATAACATTTTGTTAAGAATGTATTGTTTTGGGTGATACTGTTTGGCCTGGATGTGAGAACCAATAACACCCTCTGGGCTGTTCCCAGAGGAGCTTTCTAACATTTCTTCATAAAGGGTAAGGAGGTTTTTTTGAGTTATGATGGTATTTATCAACCAAAGAGAAGGGGTTTTAAACTGAAAAAGTGATTAAAGAGTTTCTTCTTTTTGTAGGTTTTTTGTTTTTGAGATAGAGTCTTGATCTGTTGCCCAAGGTGGAGTGCAATGGTGCGACCTTGGCTCACTGCAACCTCTGCCGCCTGGGTTCAAGTGATTCTCCTGTCTCAGCCTCCCAAGCAGCTGGGATTACAGGTGCCCACCATCACGCCTGGCTGAGTTTTGTGTTTTTAGTAGGGACAGGGTTTCACTGTGTTGGCCAGGCTTATTTTGAACTCCTAACCTCAAGTGATCCACCTGCCTCAGCTTTCCAAAGTGCTGGGATGACAGGCGTGAGCCCCTGTGCCTGGCGCTCTTTGTAGGTTTTAGGGCAGCTCACTCGAATCTTTTCCTGGTAGCTCAGGTACCCCCTCCTTGCATAAATATATTCTCTGATGTTGAGAGTCCTCCTTATCAGGGTCAGAAACAGGTTTCACATGGGAACTTCTTCAACGTTTGTTTCTTATGTATCAGTGATTTGAAGCAGGCATTGAACTTTAGTCCAAGTTTAAATTGAAAAAATGGCCAGGCGAGGTGGCTCATCCCTGTAATCCCAGCACTTTGGGAGGCCGAGGGGGAGGATCACCTGAGGTCAGGAGTTCAGGACCAGCCTGGCCAACATGGCGAAACCCTGTTTCTACTAAAAATACAAAAAAATTAGCCAGGAGTGGTGACATGCACCTGTAATCCCAGCTACTTGAGAGGCTGAGACAGGAGAATTGCTTGGACCCAGGAGTTGGAGGTTGCAGTGAGCCGAGATCGTGCCGTTGCACTCCAGCCTGGGTAACAGAGCAAGACTCCATCTCAAAAAAAAAAAGAAGGAAAAAAAAGGAAAAAACAAATTTAAAAGATTATAGTGATGACTTTAGATTGTATATCAGTTTTGGGGGGAAATGAAAAGGATCTGTGTAAGGGGATTGCTGGGGTTTTTGTTGTGTTGTGTTTTGTTTTAACTGATGGGCAATCAAACTGGAGATTGGTGGTTTTAATAGTTACATTTCCAGAGTGTCAAGACCCAGGTCTCTACCTAAACAGATTACAAACTAAAGAATCATTAATTAATGTTTTCCCTCTTACAGGTGACAGAGTTAGTCCTTGATAATTGCCTGTGTGTAAATGGGGAAATTGAAGGCCTGAACGATACTTTCAAAGAACTAGAATTTCTGAGTATGGCTAATGTGGAACTAAGTTCACTGGCCCGGCTTCCCAGCTTAAATAAACTTCGAAAAGTAAGTTGGCATTTACGTGAAGCATCATGATTTAAATGTCATGGCTATTATGTCTAGTGTTTGGCCAAATGGAATACCATTCTGCTTGCTAATTAGAAGTTTTTAAGTTTCTAGAGATAAGAAAAAGTTATATAGGATTTTGAGAATCAGCTCTAATACTGCTTTTATAAATTTATTTACTTACTTTTTTTTTTTTTTTTTTTTTTGAGACGGGGTCTCGCTCTGTAGCCCAGGCTGGAGTGCAGTGGCCGGATCTCAGCTCACTGCAAGCTCCGCCTCCCGGGTTCACGCCATTCTCCGGCCTCAGCCTCCCGAGTAGCTGGGACTACAGGCGCCTGCCACCTCGCCCGGCTAGTTTTTTGTATTTCTTAGTAGAGACGGGGTTTCACTGTGTTAGCCAAGATGGTCTCGATCTCCTGACCTCGTGATCCACCCGTCTCGGCCTCCCAAAGTGCTGGGATTACAGGCTTGAGCCACCGCGCCCGGCCTTACTTACTTATTTTTAAGACAGGGTCTTACTCTGTCACCCAGGCTGGAGTGCCGTGGTGTGATCTTGGCTCATTGCAACCTCTGCCTCTGGGGCTCAAGCATCCTCCCACTTCAGCCTCCCAAGTAGCTGAGGCTACAGGCATGCGCCACCACACCTGGCTAATTTTTGTATTTTTTGCAGAGACAGGGTTTCACCATGTTGTCCAGACTGATTTCAAATTCCTGGGCTCCAGTCATCCTCCTGCCTCAGCTTCCCACAGTGCTGGGATTAGAGGAGTTAGCCTCTGTGCTTGGCCTAGAAATTTAAATCTAATAGTGGAATTGCCTTATAATATGAATTTGTATTTAATATATACCAAATATTTTTCTCTACATCATGAAATCCAAATGTAGTACAACTAGAATCCAAGCTGGGTTAAGAGCCCATTATGTAGGTGTTCTAATACATTATTTGGCAGATGTAGAAAGGAATTTGGAAATTAATGATCTATAGTGATAGTTTCTTGAAGCCAGAGAGAATGAGTTTTTTTTTTTCTTCAAATTGATATACTTTAAAAATCTTTGATATACTTTAAAAATCTTTGATATGCCAGGTGTGGTGGCTCACGCCTGTAATCCCAGCACCTTAGGAGGCTGACGCGGGTGGATCACCTGAGGTCAGGAGTTCGAGACCAGCCTGGCCAACATGGTGAAACCCCATCTCTCTAAAAATACAAAAACTAGCTGGGTGTGGTGGCGGGTGCCTGTAATCCCAGCTGCTTGGGAGGCTGAGGCAGGAGAATTTGCTTGAACCCAGGAGGCGGAGGTTCCAGTGAGTGGAGATTGCACCACTGCACTCCAGCCTGAGTAACAGAGTGATACTTCGTTTCAAAAAAAAAAAGCTTTGATATGATACCTTTACCATTCTTTGTTTTCTTCCTATGTTGAATGTATAGTTGGAGCTTAGTGATAACATAATTTCTGGAGGCTTGGAAGTCCTGGCAGAGAAATGTCCAAATCTTACCTACCTCAATCTGAGTGGAAACAAAATAAAAGATCTCAGTACAGTAGAAGCTCTGGTAAGTGGAACGGTTTTGTCTCTGGACTTGCTTTTTTTGGTTAAATTTTTTGAGATTTGTTTGTGTCTATTTCTATTTAACTCAAAACTTACGAATTTTTTGTATGTTATGATCTAGGCAGTTACTGATTTCGTTTCTTTTAGACTAAAATATTCAGATGAAATTTTAAATCAATGAGAAATTTATTTTATCATCAACTTCAGGAGTTGACTATCTGGTTTTAAAATTTCCAGGTTTTTTTTTTTAACCTTTTATTCTTTTTCCTTACTTCTTGATTTTTTTTTTTTTTTTTTTTTTTGAGACGGAGTCTCGCTCTGTCGCCCAGGCTGGAGTGCAGTGGCGCGATCTCGGCTCACTGCAAGCTCCCCCTCCCGGGTTCACGCCATTCTCCTGCCTCAGCCTCCGAGTAGCTGGGACTACAGGCGCCCGCCACCACGCCCGGCTAGTTTTTTGTATTTTTAGTAGAGACGGGGTTTCACCATGTTAGCCAGGATGGTCTCGATCTCCTGACCTCGTGATCCACCCGCCTCGGCCTCCCAAAGTGCTGGGATTACAGGCTTGAGCCACCGCGCCCGGCCACTTCTTGATTATTTTTTGAGTTATTTTATTATTTGCCCCCTTCTTTCCTGGTATGAGGGAAGGAAAAGAAAAAGTGACATGAGGCAGGAGAATCGCTTGAACCCGGGAGGGGGAGGTTGCGGTGAGCCAAGATTGCACCATTGCACTCCAGCCTGGGCAACAAGAGCGAAACTCCGTCTAAAAAAAAAAAAAAGAAAAAGAAAAAGAAAAGAAAACGTGACATGCTGAAAATTATTGCTCTGATTTTGAAAAAAGATTGGAGGCTGGGCACAGTGGTTTATGTCTGTAATCCCAGCACTTTGGGAGGCAGAGGTGGGAGGATCGCTTGAGTTCAGGAGTTTGAGACCAACCTGGGCAACATAGTGAGACCCTGTCTCTACAAAAATAAAAAATTTAAAAAAATTAGCCAGGTGAGCTGGCTGTGCTTGATATAATAATCCTTCATTATAAAACTAAAAAAATACAAAAATCATTCTCAATTTCAAATGTATATTTTCTGAATCATAAAGTAAAAAGAAATGATGTGGTTGGGCACGGTGGCTCGCGCCTGTAATCCCAGCACTTTGGGAGGCCAAGGTGGGCAGATCATGAGGTCAGGAGATTGAGACCATCCTGGCCAACATGGTAAAACCCCATCCCTACTAAAAATACAAAAATTAGGCCGGGCGGGGTGGCTCACGCCTGTAATCCTAGCACTTTGGGAGGCCGAGGCGGGCAGATCACCTGAGGTCGGGAGTTTGAGACCAGCCCAACCAACGTGGAGAAACCCCGTCTCTACTAAAAATACAAAATTAGCTGCGTGGAGGCGCATGCCTGTAATCCCAGCGACTTGGGAGGCTGAGGCAGGAGAATTGAAGCCAGGAGGCGGAGGTTGTGGTGAGCTGAAGATCATGCCATTGCACTCCAGCCTGGGCAACAAGAGCAAAAAGTCCGTCTCAAAAAAACAAAACAAAACAAAAACACAAAAATTAGCTGGGCATGGTGGTGCACGCCTGTAGTCCCAGCTACTCAGGAGGCTGAGGCAAGAGAATCGCTTGAACCTGGGAGGCGGAGGTTGCAGTGAGCGGAGATCACGGCACTGAATTCCAGCTGGCAACAGAGCTAGACTCCGTCTCAAAAACAAAAACAAAACAAAACAAAAAACATGGTATTTTAAATCTTGAATGTAAGTTTTAACTTTACTTTTCCAGCAAAATCTTAAAAATTTGAAAAGTCTTGACCTGTTTAACTGTGAGATCACAAACCTGGAAGATTATAGAGAAAGTATTTTTGAACTGCTGCAGCAAATCACATACTTAGATGGATTTGATCAGGAGGATAATGAAGCACCGGACTCTGAAGAGGAGGATGATGAGGGTAATCATTCTTAATACTCATAAGTGTGTCATTATTATAGCCTCTGCTCTAGTTGTGCAAACTAGATTGGGCCTGGAAATTTAGGTTTGAAAAAAAAAATCCACAAGAAGATATTAGTAAGACAAGAAAAAATTAAAAACCCGTAGCTCTAGCCAGTATTTCTTCTTTTATATTTCCTATAGTTTCAGGGAATTTAATGACTATTATAACATGAAGCTCTGTGAAATTTTATATCTGTAGAAAGTTGTACACCCAGTAAAAGTGGCAACCTCTTAAATGGTATTTTTTTTTTAAAAAGAACCACTTGTAATAGCCAAAATGTAGAAACAACCGAAGTATCTATCAACTGATGAATGGAATTTTTTTTTTTTTTTGAGGCAGAGTTTTGCTCTTATTGCCCAGGCTAGAGTGCAGTGGTGCAATCTCTGCTCACTGCAACCTCCGCCTTCCGTTTTCAAGCAATTATCCTGCCTGGACCTCCCAAGTCACTGGGATTACAGGCGCCCGCCACCACTCCCAGCTAATTGTTTTATAGTTTTAGTAGAGACAGGGTTTCACCATGTTGGTCAGGCTGGTCTCGAACTGCTGACCTCGTGATCCACCCACCTCGGCCTCCCAAAGTGCTGGGATTAAAGCCAGCGTGAGCCACCGGGCCCCGGCCCAGTGAACAGATTTTAAAAATGTGATTTATCTATACAATACAATATTATTCCACCATAAATATGAATGAAGTACTGATGCATGCTACATGAATGAATCTTGAAAATGTTCTTCTAAATGAAAGAAGAGAGACACAAAAGGCCACGTATTGATTGACTTCATTTATATGGAAAGTTCATGGGAAGCCAAGGCAGGAGAATTGCTGGAACCTGGGAGGCAGAGGTTACAGTGAGCTGAGATCGTGTCACTGCACTGTAGCCTGGGCGACAGAGTTAGACTCTGTCTCAAAAACAAAACAAAAAACCCAACAAAAAACCATATATATATGGTTCAGAATAGGCAGAAACTTCAGGATAGGCAAATCCATTGAGACAGAAAGTAGATTATTGGTTGCTCGATGCTGGGAGAGAGGAAAATGGGAGAGTGACTGCATATGGGTATGGAATTTCTTTTTGAGGGAAGAAAAATATTCTAGAATTAGATTGTGAGTATACAGTTTTAAAAAAGTGGATGACCGATCAGATGACAGAATAGCTGTTAGTAATGGGATACTGCTCGTTATTATTGAGTGAAAACTTCTTCATTGTAAGAAGAAATTTGATGGATAAACACTGTTACAAAATGATGAAATGATAGATAAGCAGGTTTTTTTTTTTTTATTTTAGATTAAGGGGGTACGTGTGCGAGTTTGTTCCATGGGTGTATTGCATGATGCTAAGGTTTGGTCTTCTACTCATCCTGTCACCCAAATAGTGAACATAGTGCCTAATAGTTAGTTCTTCAGCCACCCTCCTTCCCCTCTTTTGAAGTTTCTAGTGTCTGTTCCCATCTTTATGTCCCTGTGTCCCCAGTGTTTAACTCCTGCTTATAAGTGTGAACATGCAGTATTTAGTTTTTTGTTTCTGCATTAATTCACTTAGGATGATGGCCCCCAGCTGTATCTATGTTGCTGCAAAGGACATTATTTCATTCTTTCTTTATGGCTGTGTAGTATTCCATCATGTGTATGTTCTACATTTTCTTTATCCAGTCCGCCATTGATGGGCACCTAGGTTGGTTCCATGTCTTTGGTATTGTGAATAGTGCTGTGGTGAGCATACAAATGCATGTGTCTTTTTGGTACAATGATTCACTTTCCTTTGGGTATATACCCAGTAATGGGATTGCTGGGTTGAATGGTAGTTGTATTTTTAGTTCTTTGAGAAATTTCCAAACTGCTTTTCATGTGGCTGAACTAATTTATATTCCCACCAACAGTGTATAAGCATTCCCTTTTCTTGCAGCCTCTCCAGCATCTCACAAGCAAGTTTTGAAGTATTCACAAAGTAAAACAAACTTTAATGCATGCAATGTTTTCATGAGACTCTATATATATGTTGGATACTAGTATTTAGAAGCCATACTTCTCGCATATGGTTTGTAGGAATAACTAGGAATGTTGTAAAACAGAAATCTTAAAAAAAAAAAAAAATCTCTCTGAGTTACTTTCCACCTATCGGCTTACAAGTTTGAAGTGATTGGACAAGGGTAAAAAGCATCAACATCCTAGGAAGAAACATTTGCTCAGTCAATTTACTCATCTTTAAATTATTTTTTAAAGATGGAGATGAAGATGATGAAGAGGAAGAGGAAAATGAAGCTGGTCCACCAGAAGGATATGAGGAAGAGGAGGAGGAAGAGGAAGATGAGGATGAGGATGAAGATGAAGATGAAGATGAAGCAGGTTCAGAGTTGGGAGAGGGAGAAGAGGAAGTGGGCCTCTCATACTTAATGAAAGAAGAAATTCAGGTGAATACACACTTCTTATCTGCACTGAAAATTAATTTCTAGGCATAGGACCAAATACTATATAAAGTGTGTTTTGTAGCAGTCTGACAGTTGTTTCTAAGTTGTGGGTGTGCATATATGTCTATCCACCTATCTTTTTTTTCATTGTCCTCCACCCCAAACTATATCCAGGTAATCATAAACACCTATTGATTTTACCTCCCAGATAACTTTCAAATCTGTTATAGCCTCAATGGCATGGTATGGTGGAAACATTTTAAAAATGTCTGTGAACCTCAGTTTTCTGCATTTATAAAACAGATTAGGCCGGGCATGGTGGCTCACACCTGTAATCTCAGCACTTTGGGAGGCCGAGGCGGGTGGATGACAAGGTCAGGAGTTTGAGACCAGCCTGGCCAACATGGGTGGGGAAACCCCATATCTACCAAAAATACAAAAATTAGCTCGGCATGTTGGCACACATCTGTAGTCCCAGCTACTCGTGAGGCTGAGGCCAGAGAATCACTTGAACCCAGGAGGCAGAGATTACAGTGAGCTGAGATTGCGCCACTGCACTCCAACTTGGGCAACAGAGCCAGACTCTTGTCTCAAAACAAAAAACAAAAAAACCAGGTTATATCAATCTCATAGGATTAAGGATTTAACAAGATAATCTATGTAAAGAATATAGTCCCTGGCACATTATAGGCACTCAAGAAAACTTAAGTTTCTTTCTCCTAATTATCTCTTGCTTATACTTCTGTAGTAACTTTATAGTCTCTCTGAATACAGCATCACCACTTAGGAGTATTCTCCACAGTGCTGCCTGTTTAATCTAATGCAAATATGATTATACACCAGTCTTCTTGAAACCCTTTAATGTTTCCCTCTTGCCCCCAAGACATACAAGGCCTTTCATTTCTGGCCTTTGCTCCTTCTTCTTCTTCTTTTTTTTTTTTTTTTGACACAGTCTCACTCTTGCCCAGGCTGGAGTGCAGTGGTGCGATCTTGACTCACTGCAACCTCTGCCTCCCAGGCTCAAGCAGTCCTCTGACCTCAGCTTCCCAAGTAGCTGGGACTACAGGCACACGCCACCACGCCTGGCTAATTTTTGTATTTTTTGTAGGGACAGGGTTTCACCATGTTGGCCAGGCTGGTCTTGAACTCCTGACCTCAAATGGTCCGCCCACCTTGGCATCCCACAGTGCTGGGATTACAGGTGTGAGCCACCATGCTTGGCCCCTGCTTCCTTCTCTAGCTTCATCTCCCTTGATTCCAAATTAAATGATCACACCAAGCTATTTTACCTTTATGGCTGTTTATGAATACGTTGTTCATGCTTTCTGAAATGAGCCTCTGATGAACTTTTTGTTTTTTGCCGAGTGAAGCTTGTGAAGTGCACTGATTTTATTTACAACTCCATGGAATTTTACATATGCATGTACTTGTGTAACCACCACCCAAATCATGCTTTGTGAACTCTTATCTTTACAAACCCAACTCTGCAGTTGACTCATCACTGAAGCTTTCTATATTTTTTCTTAGGCAGTCACTCCTCCATGTGTTACCTCTGAATCATGATCAGGCTTCTATTGCCTAGAGACACTTGTAAAATCATTTGGCCACTTTCTGCTAAGTGGTGAGCTCCTTAAGGGGAGTGCCACTCACCTTTGGATCTCAGCATCTAGTACACTGACTAGCCCGTGGTAGGCTCATGGGAAATGTCAGTTGACTAGAACAAGTTATCTGTAGCCCCTAGGAGTTTAGGTTAGTTATTTTCTCCTAATGTTAAATTGAAGTTTATTTGAAAAACTCATAAAGTATTTTTTATTATTAAAAATAACATATCTTATTTAGACTGGGAATTGTTAATATTTGTTCTAATGAGTTTTGCATTGTTTAGATACATAATATCAACAATCAATGATACATATTTTCTGATGAAACTAGTATAGAAAAAACAGGATTTATATTCGTTTGGGGTCTTGGTGGGTTAGGAGCTATATATATAATGAAGAACAGAAATTTAAGTGTTCTTTTTTTTTTTCTTTTTTGAGATGGAGTTTTGCTCTTGTTGCCCAGGCTGGAGTGCAATGGCGCGATCTCGGTTCACTGCCACCTCTGCCTCCTGGGTTCAAGCGATTCTCCTGCCTCACCCTCCTGAGTAGCTGGGATTACAGGTGCCTGCCACTACACCGGCTAATTTTTTGTATTTTTAGTAGAGACAGGGTTTCACTGTGTTGGCCAGGGTGGTCTTGAACTCCTGACCTCAGGTGATCTGCCCACCTCAGCCTCCCAAAGTGCTGGGATTATAGGTGAGCCGCTGCACCTGGCCCCACCTCTTCTTTTTTTAATGAACAAATTCTGCAACAAAAGCCACATTCAATCTTCCCCTTTTTTTCTTGTCTTTCCTTCTTCAGTTTAGTCTGCAGTTTTTCCTGATTTTCATTGTGTTGTTTTTTTATGCTTTTTGCTATCTTATCTATTCCTTTTACTCCTTATAGCTTACTGGTATTCTGGTATGGAGATGCTTTGTTTCAACTGATTGTATAAGAATGATTTCTGATACAAGAATTAGGCAGTTGGCCGGGTGTGGTGGCTCACACCTGTAATCCCAGCATTTGGGGAGGCTGAGGCAGGCGGATCACCTGAGGTTGGGAGTTTGAGACCAGCCTGACCAACATGGAGAAACCCCGTCTCCACTAAAAATACAAAATTAACTGGGCGTGGTGGCGCATGCCTGTAATCCCAGCTACTCAGGAGGCCAAGGCAGGAGAATCGCTTGAACCTGGGAGGCGGAGTTTGCCGTGAGCCGAGGTCACGCCATTGCACTTAAGCCTGGGCAACAAGACCGAAACTCCATTTCAAAAAAAAAAAAAAAAGGAAAAGAGAAAAAAATAACCTAGAGATTTAGTTAGAATTTTTTTTTTTGAGATGAAGCCTCAGCTCTTGTGTACCAGGCTGAGAGTGCAATGGCGCGATCTCAGCTCACTGCAACCTCCGCCTGCCAGGTTCATGCGGTTCTTCTGTATCAACCTCCTGAGTAGCTGGGATTACAGGCGCCTGCCACCATACCTGGCTAATTTTTGTATTTTTAGTAGAGATGGGGTTTCACCATATTGGCCACACTGGTCTTGAACTCTTGACCTCGGGTCATCTGCCCTCCTCGGCCTCCCAAAGTGCTACGATTACAGGCATGAGCCACCACACCTGGCTCTTTAGTTAGGTTTTAAAAAGGACCTTTATAAGAATGGCAGAGGTTATCAAAACACAGAATAACCAAGTTTCTTTGCTCTTGTTGGAATATATTACAAGAAAGAGTGAAAAATCCATATGATTTTTTAATTCTCAACTGAATATTTGAATTTCAAGGATGAAGAAGATGATGATGACTATGTTGAAGAAGGGGAAGAAGAGGAAGAGGAGGGTGAGTTACATTAACCATAAACAAATTCTAAAATTAAAGACATAGTTATTTTTTATACACTTTATTTATATTTCATACACTTTAAAGAATGAGCCTATAATGTAAATTTTTACTGATCCCTTTGATTTTGCTTTATCATAGAGTGCCTTCAAAGTTATAAAAGTTTTTTTTTTCTTAAGAGTAGTTGTCTTAGGGCACGCATTAATTCATAACTCATAAATAAACAGCTTATAACATTTATTTTAAAAACAAATGAAGAGATAAATGGAACCTTGAGCTGAATTTATTATTTTTATAGAGTGTCATTTTAGAGAGAGTGAAGCCTTATCTTACAAGAGAGGAGCAGTTGAACTCCAGATAATTAATGCTGTTTTTAGATTTGTTTTCTAGGCCTTTAAAAATTTATATATATGTATATATATAAAAATATATATATGTAAAATATATATACATAAATATATATATATTTTTAAACAGAATCTTACTTTGTTACCCAGGCTGGAGGCTGGAGTGCAGTGGTGCAATCGCAGCTCACTGCAGTCTCAATCTTCTTGGGCTCAGGTGATCCCCCCCATCTCAGCCTCCCAAGTAGCTGGGACTACAGGCACACACTGTCACACCCGGCTAATTTTTGTATTTTTTTTTTTTGTAGAGATGGGGTTTCGCCATATTGCCCAGGCTGTGTTGAACTCTGGGTTCAAGCGATCTGCCCACCCCAGCCTCCCAAAGTGCTGGGATTGTAGATGTGAGCCACCATGGCCAACCAGTATTTTTGTTTTATTTTATTTTATTTTATTATTTTATTTTATTTTATTTTATTGTTTTGAGACAGGGTCTCTGTCAGCAGTGAGTGCAGTGGGGCATTCATAGCTCACTGCAGCCTCGACTTCCCAGGCTTAAGCAGTCCTCCCACCTCAGCCTCTTCCAAAGTAGCTGAGACTATAGGTGCGCACCACCACACCTTGCTAATGTTTGTATTTTTTGTATAGACGGGGTCTCAGTGTTGCCCGGGCTGGTCTTGAACTCCTGGGCCCAACTGATCCTCTTGCCTTGGCCTCCCAAAGTGCTAGGATTATAGATGTGAACCACTGCACTCAGCCTCAAAATAATTTTTAAAATTTACTAACACTTGCATTGATGTCAAGCCCTTAGTTTCTTAATCTGTACTTCATGATATGGCCACAAGGGTGCATAGCAAACTGTAATGATTATGGATTTCTAAGCCTGTTAAGTCTGTTTTCAACCTACTCAAATTTAAAGAAATTCAAAGAGGAAACTTGAATTATAATTTCCTTCCTTCCCTCCCTCCCTTCCTCCCTTCCTTCCTACCACCTTCCTTTCCTCCCTCCCTCCCTCCCTCCCTTCTTCTCGTCCTCTCTTCACCTGCCCTCCCTCCCTCCTTTGAGACAGTCTCCCTCTGTCGCCCAGACTGGAGTGCAGTGGCATAGTCTTGGCTAATTGCAGCCTCTGCCTCCCGGGTTCAAACGATTCTCCTGCCCCAGCCTCCCAAGTGGCTGGGACTACAGGTGCCTGCACCACACCCAGCTAATTTTTATATTTTTAGTAGAGATGGGAGTTTCACCCTATTGGCCAGGCTGGTCTCCAACTCCTGACCTGAAGTGATCTGCCTGGCTCGGCCTCCCAAAGTATTGGGATTACTGGCGTGAGCCACCTTGCCTGGCCAATTTTCTTCTGCCATTCTGCCATTAACTTTTTTTTTTTTTTTTTTTTTTGAGACAAAGTTTTGGGCGGTTGCCCAGGCTGATCTTGGCTCACTGGAACCTCTGCCTTCCAGGTTCATGCAATTCTTCCTCAGCCTCTCCAGTAGCTGGGATTATAGGCACCCGCCATCATGCCTGGCTAATTTTTTGCATTTTTAGTAGAGATGGGGTTTCACCTTGTTGGCCAAGCCTCAAGTGATCCACTCACCTCGGCCTCCCAAAGTGCTGGGATTACAGGTGTGAGCCACCGTGCTAGGCCCTGCCATTAACTTTTCACTAAGATTCAAAACTTTGTAATGTAACCAATCCTTATTTGTTAAAATTAAGCATTTTGCATTTTTCCTTCCACTCATTAAGAAGAAGAAGGTCTTCGAGGGGAGAAGAGGAAACGAGATGCTGAAGATGATGGAGAGGAAGATGACTAGATCATTCTAAGACCAGACTCTCTAATGTTTCTGGGTGTGCAATAGAGTGATCACATCTTTGTTTCTTCATGTACGATAGCTATCCCTACAGAAGATAATGTGTAACTTTTTATAGGAAAAGTGTGGTTTTACTATTTTTGCCTTATCATTCCAAATAAGAACTAGTCTGTTAATGATCATATTGTATGTAGAGAAAAATTTTCATTGACTCCCATTGTGGAATTCCCTAGCAATTTATTTAGACTTAATTTTTTAAATTCAAGCTTACTGTATTAGTCATTTTTAGCCCATAATTAAAACATCACTTTTACACAGGTGTAGTATGGTGCATTTCATTCCTTATTTATAAATTAACTGAAATTACAGTTTGCTATAATATAAAATGACAGTAGTCTCTTGAGTGGTAAGTTGGTTATTCTTTTAGAGGTAATCCAGGGATCTTTAGTTTGAAGGCAGTTACTTTTTTTTTTTTGACTAAGACTGGTTGCTTTTTTGTCACAAGTAACTTGGAAAATAGAAGCAGAATAGTAAAGGTTCTATTCAGCAACATAGTTCATGGATTTTGTGGAGGTTCTATTCAGTAATAGGGTTCATGGATTTAGTGGTGACTGATAAGATTTTATTTTTGAAGGAAAAATTGCTTATACTAAGTCCAGAGACATGCAGGTGAGCCCTTTTGTCAGGCTGCAAATCATGACATGCCGATGGTTGTTTATTTTGTTTTGTTTTTAGGTGCGCATTCTTTTTCTTCTTAGCAATTCCTTTATGATCACCTTCCCTTCTTGTTTCACTCCCTCCTCCTCTCTCAAAAGAAAGTTGGGAAACTTGTGAAACCCAGGAAAACCTTTAGTCTTATACCTCAACTACCTTTTAGTCCTGTCTGGGTTTTAAATAAATGAAGTGGAAGAAATTGAGTATTTTCTGACATAAGAATATATTATCAATACAGTTTTATGCAGTAAGCTCTGCTTACCATAAAAGTTTCTTGGTTCACAACATCTAAGACAATATTAGTAGGATGAAGAAAGAAAAGTAGGGGTGCTTTTTGGAAGCAGTGTTCATGTTTCTTAAAACATGTTTCAGAACAATTGCCTGTTGATAATTAATAAGACATTAAAGTCAAATTTTAAAGTTGGCTTCTCAAATGATTTGGATACCACTCTGCAAAGTATTTCTAACCTTTAATTCCCAGTTTTGAAGCATTACCAGATATAATAATAGCATTAATTGGAATGTACTAGGCAGCTGGAAAAGTATTTGAAACTAAATCGACATTAAAATTAAGATTTGTTTTCAAATGGATGTCTATTCAAAGTAGAAAAATATTTGGGATAAGTGTGTGTTTCCTCACATGGCTACTAAATAAAATGAGTATACAAGTATATCTCCTCTTTTGCTATTGAGGCTCCATGTTCAAAGCAATGGCTTTTTAAATCTTGGCTATCTAAAACTTTTTCTCTTTGTTTTGAATATTTGTAAGTTTAAAAAAAATTAGTGTCAGCAAATTAATTGAAGTTATGCTTCTATACTGGGACATATTTAAATACTGAGTATAGTACTGCTGCTACTGCTTCTACAATGTAAAATGTATGACTTGGTGTTTTAAAGTAAAAATTATGATGTTACTTGTGGAGAAACTAAAAAAGTTACACAACTGACTGAAATAAAATACTTGGGATAAGTTTAGTGAGGGGATTGGAATCCCCAAAAAACTAACATTTTTCTTCTGCTTTTAAAAATTGAAGTTCCCTATTTTAGTTCCTAACAATTCTCGTTACATACTATGCCAGATTACAAAATACTTATTTTTAAAATGAAATCTATATATTGACTTTCTTATCAATCATCTTACTGTGCAATCAAAATTAGAGTACTTTGGTTTGAAAACAACACTTAGAGCCTCCAGATAACTTTTAAGACTTATTTAGCTTTGTGGGTGGTATTTTCATGCAAATAAGTAAGGGTGGGTTTTATATTTTGTAGAAGTTTTTGGTCCTATTTTAATGCTCTTTGTATGGCAGTATGTATATAGTGTGTTAAGTTCCTCAAGAATCTCCTTAAAAACTTTGAAGTTAATACTTTTGTGCAACTGTGTTTTGAATAAAGCCATGACAGTGTTAAAAACAAACAAAAAAATTTGCAGTACTCCTGATTATTCTTTTATTGTTTCTGACTGTTCCCTGTTTTTTTCTGTGACTGCTGTAACTTAAAGTTTTAAAACTGAATTGCTTCAAATAAATTGAAGATTTGTTATAATGATTAGTTTCAGTGTATAACATTCACTTTTTCAACAATACCATTAGTGGCTTTAAAGGTCTTTTTAAAAACTAACAGCTTGACAGTTAACTCATTTAAATACTCGGATGTGATATAAGGCATTACAATTTATTTATTTATTTTTTGAGACGGAATCTTGCTCTGTCACCAGGCTGGAGTGCAATGGCGCGATCTCGACTCACTGCAACCTCTGCCTTCCGGGTTCAAGCGATTCCCCTGCCTTAGCCTCCTGAGTAGCTGGGACTCCAGGCATGTGCCACTACGCCTGGCTAATTTTTTTGTATTTTAGTAGAGACAGGGTTTTACCGTGTTGGCCAAGATGGTCTCGATCTCCTGACCTCATGATCCGCCTGCCTCGGCTTCCCAAAGTGCTGGGATTACAGGCTTGAGCCACTGCTCCCTGCTGGCATTACAATTTAATAGTTTAACTCATCATCTTCTTTTTTTTGTTTTGTTTTGTTTTTTTTTTTTGAGACGGAGTCTCGCTCTGTGGCCCAGGCTGGAGTGCAGTGGCCGGATCTCAGCTCACTGCAAGCTCCGCCTCCTGGGTTTACGCCATTCTCCTGCCTCAGCCTCCCGAGTAGCTGGGACTACAGGTGCCCGCCACCTCGCCCGGCTAGTTTTTTTGTATTTTTTTTAGTAGAGACGGGGTTTCACCGTGTTAGCCAGGATGGTCTCGATCTCCTGACCTCGTGATCCGCCCGTCTCGGCCTCCCAAAGTGCTGGGATTACAGGCTTGAGCCACCGCGCCCGGCCATCATCTTCTTTATTAACTTTTTTTTTTTTTTTTGAGACAAGAGTTTCACTCTCATTGCCCAGGCTGGAGTGCAATGGCGCCATCTTGGCTCGCTGCACCTTCCGCTTCCTGGGTTCAAGAGATTCTCCTGCCTCAGCCTCCTGAGTAGTTGGGATTACAGGCATGTGCTACCATGCCCAGCTAATTTTGTATTTTTAGTAGAGATGGAGTTTCGCTTTTTTGGTCAGGCTGGTCTCGAACTCCCTGACCTTAGGTGATCCACCGGCCTCAGTCTTCCAAAGTGTTGGGATTACAGGTGTGAGCCACCACACCTGGCCTTCTTTATTAACTTCTTTTCCAGAAGGCAGAAGAAAAATCTGGATTCTCTTAATTTTCCTTTTGGGGTTACAAACTGAACCAGTACTTTTTGCAGTTTGATTTGAAGTAATAAGTTTATTACCTATACTTGTATTATCTGTGGTTTATTAAAGTGATTATAAGACTATTGTATATCAATAGTATTTTCTAAAATGAATCCAAAGTTCTCCAATTATACTGCATGTTTATCTTCTGAATCTTGATAATATAAATGGAAATATACATAATACTTAAATGTTTATTAGAGCAAAATCAAACTTGAAACTATGTTTTTTCGGCCGGGCGCGGTGGCTCAAGCCTGTAATCCCAGCACTTTGGGAGGCCGAGACGGGCGGATCACAAGGTCAGGAGATCGAGACCATCCTGGCTAACACGGCGAAACCCCGTCTCTACTAAAAACACAAAAAATTAGCCGGGCGAGGTGGCGGCGCCTGTGGTCCCAGCTACTCGGGAGGCTGAGGCAGGAGAATAGCGGGAACCCGGGAGGCGGAGCTTGCAGTGAGCTGAGATCTGGCCACTGCACTCCAGCCTGGGCGACAGAGCGAGACTCCGTCT
>NC_037668.1:15528915-15529314 GCF_003255815.1 Theropithecus gelada | reverse complement strand
CAAAAAAAAAAAAAAAAAAAAAAACTATGTTTTTTCTGCTCTCTCTTTTTTTTTTGGTTTCCCTATGGTAAGTGATTTTTAAAATGTTTCATATGTAGACAACTGGAATTTTATAGTCAAGGCACAAGTATAATAATGTTTTCGGCCGGGCGCGGTGGCTCAAGCCTGTAATCCCAGCACTTTGGGAGGCCGAGACGGGCGGATCACGAGGTCAGGAGATCGAGACCATCCTGGCGAACACGGTGAAACCCCGTCTCTACTAAAAAATACAAAAAACTAGCCGGGCGAGGCGGCGGGCGCCTGTAGTCCCAGCTACTCGGGAGGCTGAGGCAGGAGAATGGCGTAAACCCGGGAGGCGGAGCTTGCAGTGAGCTGAGATCCGGCCACTGCACTCCAGCC
>NC_037668.1:15526484-15528817 GCF_003255815.1 Theropithecus gelada | reverse complement strand
CGGAGGCAGGAGAAAGGCGTAACCCGGGGGGGGGGGGCTAGCGGGGGGAGAAACCCCCCCCCCCCCCCCCCCCCGGGGAAAAAAAACAAAACCCCTCAAAAAAAAAAAAAAAAAAAAAAAAAAAAAATAATGTTTTCATGATTGCTTTACAGTTTAATATTGAAAAGGTATTTTAATTATTGAACTCTGCTTCCTGAGAGATGGAAAATATTGAAGTATTTTCAACTAAGGGTATTATTTACTGAAATTAATATTTTTTTTGCAGGTATTATTGTCTTTAAAAAATTCAAAGCCTTTCACCTCTTGGTTACAGAGAATGGCAGAACCACACAAAGTTTTTGATGAAGTTGTTAGATAATGAAGCAATTCAGTGAGAGAGTGTGATTGAAGACACCTTTAAATATAGTTTGTTCAGGCCGGGCGCGGTGGCTCAAGCCTGTAATCCCAGCACTTTGGGAGGCCGAGACGGGCGGATCATGAGGTCAGGAGATCGAGACCATCCTGGCTAACACAGTGAAACCCTGTCTCTACTAAAAATACAAAAAATTAGCCAGGCGAGGTGGCGGGTGCCTGTAATCCCCGCTACTCGGCAGCCTGAGGCAGGAGAATGGCATGAACCCGGGAGGCGGAGCTTGCAGTGAGCTGAGATCTGGCCACTGCATTCCAGCCTGGGCGACAGAGCGAGACTCCGTCTCAAAAAAAAAAAAAAAAAAAAAATATATATATATGTATATGTGTATATATATAGTTTGTTCTATATTTTAAAGAGAGGCTTTGGAATGTGACATGCTTTCAGTTGCTGAAAATTTCCCCTCTCTTGTTTCTAGTACTGGATGCAATGATATTCTGCAGCTGTTGCTTAATTATAGAATTCTATTACTGCATGCCTTTTTCATGTACTAATTCAGCCTAAGATTTGAGAACCTGGCATGGGTACTTCCACCTGAGGTAGTTACTTGTATTACTAACCTTAACTTGAAGGAGAATGGTTACACCACACAATGGAAATTACAAAATGAGTTGATCTCCAGGAGAACTGTTTTTTTTTTTTTTGAGACTAGTCTTGCTCTGTCAGGCAGGCTGGAGTGCAGTGGCACGGTCTTGGCTCACTGCAACCTCTGCCTCCAGGGTTCAAGGGATTCTCTTGCCTCAGCCTCCTGAGTAGCTGGGATTACAGACACGTGCTGCTATGCCCCACCTGGCTTTTTAAAATTTTTATTTTTAGTAGACATGGGGTTTTACCATGTTGCCTAGGCTGGTCTCGAACTCCTTTCCTGAAGAGACCTGACAGTCTCGGCCTCCTAAAGTGCTGGGATTATGGGGGTGAGCCACCGCACCTAACCTAAAATACTTTATTTCATATAATTCTAGTCACATTTTTGGATAGTAAGACCCTGAAGCAAGGTTATCCCATAATACCCTGGGGCCAGGTGCAGTGGCTGAGGCCTCTAATCCCAGGACTTTGGCAGGCGGAGGTGGGCAGATCACCTGAGGTTAGGAGTTCCAGACCAGCCTGGCCAACATGGCGAATGCTCGTCTCTACCAAAAATACAAATATTAGCCAGGCGTGGTGGGGCTCACCTGTAATCCCAGCTACTCCGGAGGCTGAGGCAGGAGAATCGTTTGAACCCAGCAGGCAGAGGTTGCAGTGAGCCAAGACTGCCACTGTACTTCAGCCTGGGCAACATAGCAAGACTCCGTCTTAAATAAATAAATAAATACTCCAAAACCCGGGTTAATAAAGAATCAGAAGCAGGTATGACGTTTTCTAACTTTATGAATATTTACAAATAATTCAAATTTTTGTTTGGACTTGGTCACTTATAATATGGACACATCCATGTTAATGGTTAATACTGACACAAGCCACCAAATAGGCATATAGCTCTAGTGAAAACTACCTGTTGTAGCTTCAAGAAGTAACTTTGACACTGTAAACTTCTCCCTATTATTATTATTTTTATTTGTTTTTATTTTTATTTTTATTTTTATTTTTATTTTTATTTTTTTTTTTTTTTTTTTTTTTTTTTTTTTTTTTTTTTTTTTTTTTTGAGACGGAGTCTCGCTCTGTCGCCCGGGCTGGAGTGCAGTGGCCGGATCTCAGCTCACTGCAAGCTCCGCCTCCCGGGTTTACGCCATTCTCCTGCCTCAGCCTCCCAAGTAACTGGGACTACAGGCGCCCGCCATCTCGCCCGGCTAGTTTTTTGTATTTTTTAGTAGAGACGGGGTTTCACCGTGTTCGCCAGGATGGTCTCGATCTTCTGACCTCGTGATCCACCCGTCTCGGCCTCCCAAAGTGCTGGGATTACAGGCTTGAGCCACCGCGCCCGGCC
>NC_037668.1:15511575-15526240 GCF_003255815.1 Theropithecus gelada | reverse complement strand
TTACGCCATTCTCCTGCCTCAGCCTCCCAAGTAACTGGGACTACAGGCGCCCGCCATCTCGCCCGGCTAGTTTTTTGTATTTTTTAGTAGAGACGGGGTTTCACCGTGTTCGCCAGGATGGTCTCGATCTTCTGACCTCGTGATCCACCCGTCTCGGCCTCCCAAAGTGCTGGGATTACAGGCTTGAGCCACCGCGCCCGGCCTATTTTTATTTTTTTAGACTGAGTTTGACTCTTGTTGCCCAGGCTGGAGTGCAATGGCGCGATCTTGGCTTACTGCAACCTCCGCCTCTCCGGTTCAAGCGATTCTCCTGCCTCAGCCTCTAGAGTGGCTGGGATTACAAGGCGCCTGCCACCTCGCCCAGCTAATTTTCTGTATTTTTAGTAGAGATGGGATTTCACTTTGTCGACCAGGCTGGTCTCAAAGTCCTGACCTCAGGTGATCCACCCACCTCGGCCTCCCAAAGTGCTGGGATTACAGGCGTGAGCCACCATGACCAGCCTCCTATTAAAAATTTTTTTTAAAAATGTTTTTTATGGCAGCATATTGATAATTTTTCTATTAAATAAACTGCACCATCTTGCTGATGACGAAGGCTACAATCTGTTTTCCACTTTGGTTGTGACTTTTCCTGGCTAGAGTCACTCCCCAGAATTAGCTCACAGGGGCTACAGGGTTTCTCCCACTTGGAGGGATTTTCTCCCAGAGTCCGTTTCTCTTGGCACTAAGTAGACACCAACAGTGTAGTCAGTGGCTTTCAAAGCCATTTATATAGAGAGCTGTGACTGCGGCATTCTGGGGTCCGTAGAAGAATCTGTAAGTGTAATGGAAGGAACTGCAGTTGAAACTACTAGAGAACCAATGGCAGCAGCACCAGAGGAAACTAAGGGAAGCAGCAGTCACTGTCACTGCAAGTCTGCAGCGAAGCTCCTGTGAGTTCAGCGCTTTGAGCTGTGTTGCACTCTGCTCTACCACCGGCCACTTTTCTGAGAATATGCTGAGTTAAAAAGGAACTCAATTTTGGAGTGCGGAGGATTTATTATCTGTGGGGAATTAGTTAAATCTTTCTGAAAAGGATTACGGGTGAGAAATTTTTTCAGTAAATTGGATAATTTTACCAACACATTTTTTTTTTCCTTTTTTTGGAGACAGAGTCTTACTCTGTCGCCCAGGCTGGAATGCAGTGGCACGATCTCGGCTCACTGCAACCTCTGCCTTCCTGGTCCAAATGATTCTCCTGCCTCAGCCTCCTGAGTAGCTGGAATTACAGGCGCGTGCCACCATGCCCAGCTAATTTTTGTACTTTTAGTAGAGATGGGGTTTCACCATGTTGGCCAGTCTGATCTCGAACTCCTGACCTTGTGATCCGCCCGCCTCAGCCTCCCAAAGTGATAGGATTACAGGCGTGAGCCACCGTGCCCGGCCTGCCAACACGTATTTTTACCAAGCCATGTATATTGGGGGTATGTGACATGAACCACTGCTAGGCTTCCTGGGCTGTAGCATTCAGTACGTGAAGGATTAGAGCTCTAGAACTCAGCCTCACCCATTTTGCTTTTTACCCAATTCCCTTTATTTCAGGGAAATGAGGAAAGGACTCCAGTTTTAAGATTAAATTCCTCTAAGCTCTGTTTCCCCGTCACACTCCACTGGGTTGGGCCAACCACATGTTATCTTACATCACTACTTCAGATTTTTGATGGGCTTGAATAGACAGATTGGGAGATTTTAAATGCTTAAACTGACAAAGTGACCTTTGGGGGGTA
This sequence comes from Theropithecus gelada, assembly GCF_003255815.1. Classification (NCBI taxonomy): domain Eukaryota; kingdom Metazoa; phylum Chordata; class Mammalia; order Primates; family Cercopithecidae; genus Theropithecus; species Theropithecus gelada. The sequence goes on along the minus strand of NC_037668.1, from coordinate 15,524,474 downwards.
CGTTTCCAGGTACGTTATCTGTCATCGTCCTAGGGGACACTTGCCTTTAAAAATTTTTCATCTTTATTTCTCCAATCCTCAACCCCTGAGATACAGATAAAACTTCTTCTCTTTTCTGGGGGAGTGCTATTTTTATAACAGGGCGCCCTCCAGCGATTCTGGAATCTCAAGCAATAGAATAGAATTCGAGCGTCTTGCGGAGAGAGCAATGTTATTTTAGTCGATGGAGGAAAAAAAAAGTGCTGATTACTTTAGAGTGTGTCTGTAATGTAATTCCTGGAACACAGGCAACAATTTCTGCGAAGGCAAATTTTTAGATTCAAGAACAGAGTCGAAAAGCCAGAAGCAATAGTGGAGGTCAAGACTCGGAAAGGATCCCGGCAACCCGAATTGCTCTACAGAGCGCTTTCCGAAACCGTCTTGGATTGGGCCAGAAATGCCGCAAGCCCGGTCACGTGATCCAGGCCGGTCCTCCGCCTCTAGATAACCTACGGCTGGCTAGCGCCGGCCAAAGCGGTCAAAGTCAGAGACCTGCGCATGCGCGGAGCGCGGGAGGCCTGGGGAAAGCGCTTTGGCTCCTACTTCCGCTTCGCTTCCTCTGGGCAGGTCCAGCTTACTTGGACTGAAACTCGTGGGTCAGGTCTTTAGGACCTTCCTTTTCTTTCGTTCTTTTCCATTTTGTAATCCTTACTTAACGATTAACAAAGGTTTTGTTTTCTTAATTTTTTTTTTTTTTTTTTTTTTAATACACATGGAGTCTTGTTCTGTTGCCCAGGTTGATCTCGAACTCTCGAGCTCAAGCGATCCTCCTGCTCGGCCTCCCAAAGTGCTGGGGTTCCAGGCGTGAGCCACCGTACCTGGCCTTATTTTCTTTCTAATTTTATTTCAAGTATTGCATTATTCTAAACCCCACATTGACGAATATCATCCACCTGCTCAGCAGCTATAAATGGTGGAGTTAGGTAAGTTTTCAAGTTCTCTAAGGTGGAAATGAGGGCTGATCATGTGTGTGGTTTATGAAGTGCTGCGTTTGCAGCTGAGGCCACTTTTGCTTCTGTCACTTGTTTGTGCACAGTCTGGTTCAAGTTTGCACTTAGGTGACCTCTGCTAAGGGGACTTCTCTTCTTGTCCCCAGGGGCTAGCCTACTATTCCACGTTGTTTCTACTTCTATTTTTCTTCTATTTTATTTTATTATTTATTTATTTATTTATTTTGTGAGACGTAGTCTTGCTCTGTCGCCCAGGCTGGAGTGCAGTGGCGCCATCTCGGTTCACTGCAAACTCCGCCTCCTGGGTTCACGGCATTCTCCCGCCTCAGCCTCCCGAGTAGCTGGGGCTACAGGCGCCCGCCACCTCGCCCGGCTAATTTTTTGTATGTTTAGTGGAGACGGGATTTTACCGTGTTAGCCAGGATGGTCTCAGTCTCCTGACCTCATCATCCGCCCGCCTTGGCCTCCCAAAGCGCTGGGATTACAGGCGTGAGCCACCGCGTCCGGCCTTTTCTTCTATTTTAAAGCCAGCATTGCTGAATTGAACAGTCAAGTTGGTACCTAAGAACGAATCAATTCTGGAAAATATTGGAGCAACCAACTACCCAGAGGGAAACCGTTGAAAAATGACATGTAGCCCACATGTAAAGTGATTAAGAGCTTTAAGATATATATGTAGAATCTTTTTCCTCTCTTTCCGAAGGAAAGAATGGATCCATTGAGGGAAACTTTGTAGAGGTCACTGTGTGAGAGTATTAACATTTTTCTTCTGTTAATTAGGACGACTAAATTATAGTTTGTTAGAAGTGTCTTAAACTATTGAAGAAAACTGTCATCAAATTATACTTTTTTTTTTGAGATGGAGTCTCGCTCTGTTGCCAGGCTGGAGTGCTGTGGCACGATTTCGGCTCATTGCAACCTCCGCCTCCTGAGTTCAAGCGATTCTCCTGCCTCAGTCTCCAGAGTAGCTGGGACTACAGGTGCGTGCCACCACATGATGAAACCCCGTCTCTACTAAACGTACAAAAATTATACGTTTTATTGGAATCAGTCACCTTTTAGAGAATATTTGCTTCAGTTTTTCTTGTGCAACCGAAAGGTGTCCTTGATGCTATGGAAGAAGAGAATAATTAAATTTGAAATCTTGTATACACAATTTTTATTAAAACGTCAAAGGACAGTTACATGTTTCTATAGAATTAGCATATATATATATGCTCAATCAATCAATCATCTCTCTATCATCTCTCTATCTAGAGAGAGAGACAGGGTCTGTTACCCAGGCTGGAGTGCAGTGGCTATTCACAGGCACGATCCTGCTACTGATCCGCAGGGGAGTTTTGACCTGCTCCGTTTCCAATCTTGGCCAGTTCACCCCTCCCTTAGGCAACCTCGTGGTCCCCTGTTCCTGGGAGGTCACTATATTGATGCCGAACTTAGTGTGGACACGCGATTGGTATAGCACACTACGGCCCAGAACTCCTGGGCTCAAGCCATCTCCTGCCTCAGCTTCCCAAGTAGCTAGGACTACAGGCAGGGGCCACGGCGCCCGGCAAAGTTAGCAAATATTTAACTGCAGTAAAACTAATGTCAGTAGTTTCTCAGGCATTTTCATTGGCTTTTACAAAGTCACAAAATTGCGTAAAATGAGGGCCATTTACTTTATTTAAAAATAAGAGGCCTAGCGCTGTGGCTCACGCCTGTAATCCCAACACTTCGGGAGGCCGAGGCGGGTGGATCAGAAGGTCAGGAGTTGGAGAGCAGCCCGGCCAATATGGTCAAACCCCGTCTCCACTAAAAAATACAAAAATTAGCCGGGCGTGGTGGCACGTGCCTGTAGTCCCAGCTGCTCAGGAGGCTGAGGCAGGAGAATCGCTTGCACCTGGGAGGTGGAGGTTACAGTGAACCAAGATCGTGCCACTGCACTCAGGCCTGGGCGACTGAGTGAGACTCTGTCTCAGAAAACAAACAAACAAAAAAGAGATGAGAATATTCTTGGATTTTAAGAAGCCAAGATTTTCTACTGGGTAATAGCATTTCTCAGAAAATACTTTTTCTTTCGACAGACTAAATATTTACGAAATTTTTTTTCTTCTTATATTGAGGGATTGTATTTTCAGTATTGTTTTGATGTTGCCACAGTATTTAAAAAAATAATTATTAGCAGGTGAAGACAATGTGAATTTGTTGTTTACAACCCGTAGGACATTGAGGAGCTACTTGCTGAGAGAGGAGCTACTACCATCTGGTCTCTGCTATGAGGCCAAAGCACTACACTGGTCCCATGATAAACCTACTTTTCTTTTTGTGTCATCTATTTTCCTTTCCACTGCTATTCTATATCAGCCTTGAGGTTGCTATTGGAGTTGAGGGACAAATAAGAGGTCATATAATGTAGGCCATCGCATAATGATGAAATATAAATTCTGTGGTCTGTCTCTAAGGCTCTGTCCTTGATAATAAAATACAGTGTGCTGTAATAGTTATCAAGCTTCCACTCCATATTATTAGGTTATTAGCTATTAATTAGATGTCACTTGCCATTTTTGCTTTACATGACTGTAAATAACTGCTGTCTTTCAGGTCTTTATGTACTCAATTTTTATAAGCAGTTTGTAATTAACATATTAAGAAAAAAACCATGGAGAATTATGTACAAATCCTTTTCAAGGCAAGCAGTCTTATAGCTATGATCAAAGGCATAAAATGTAGAATATTTAACAAATTTTTAAAATCCTTTGTTTAAGGAACATAAGTGATAGGAAAACAAAGATGAATGCTACCAACTCTACCTCTTGAAAAACACAGCCTGAACCCAAGATTATAAACCAAGAGCGAAATTGCAGGCAGAGAAATGGCTGAACTGACAGCTTGTGCCTAGAAAGCTCAGAAGATGCCAAAACTTTGATTTGCTCACTTCAGTGAAGGCTTGATCCTTCATTTTGCAGGGCTATGGAAGGAGAATATGTATTTGAGTTTGTAAATGCAAAAATCGATCAATATATGAGGGACAGACTTGTGCCAAGAAATTCACCAAAGTCAGATTTCTAAACCAAGGTGTCAATTCATTAATTTACAGGGAGATTGTATATTTACGTTGACTATGGTATTATTGTTCAGTGTTCTAAATCGGTGCTCTTTTTTTGTGTGTGTGTCTTTTTTTTTTTTTTAATTATACTTTAAGTTCTAGGGTACATGTACAGGTTTGTTACATATGTATACATGAGCCATGTTGGTTTGCTGCACCCATTAACTCGTCATTTACATTAGGTATATTACCTAATGCTATCCCTCCCCCCTCCCCCCTCCCCACAATAGGACCTGGTGTGTGATGTTCCCCTTCCTGTGTCCAGGTGATCTTATTGTTCAATTCCCACCTATGAGTGAGAACATGCGGTATTTGGTTTTCTGTTCTTGTGATAGTTTGCTGAGGATGATGGTTTCCAGCTGCATCCATGGTGCTCTTTAATGGAAATATAATTCTGTCAAAAATGCAAGTTGGTGGGGTTTGGTGGCTCTCACCTATAATCCCAGCACTTTGGGAGGCCGAGGCGGGTGGATCACCTGAGGTCAGGAGTTGGAGATCAGCCTGGCCAACATGGTGAAACCCCATTTCTTTTTTTTTTTTTTTGAGACGGAGTCTCGCTCTGTTCCCCTGGCTGGAGTGCAGTGGCGCGATCTCGGCTCACTGCAAGCTCCGCCTCCCGGGTTCCTGCCATTCTCCTGCCTCAGCCTCCCAAGTAGCTGGGACTACAGGCGCCCGCCACTGCGCCCGGCTAATTTTTTTGTATTTTTAGTAGAGACGGGGTTTCACCGTGGTCTCGAACTCCTGACCTTGTGATCCGCCCGCCTCGGCCTCCCAAAGTGCTGGGATTACAGGCGTGAGCCACCGCGCCCGGCGTGAAACCCCATTTCTACTGAAAATACAAAAATTTGCCAGGCATGGTGGCGGGTGCCTGTAATCCCAGCTACTCCGGAGGCTGAGGTAGGAGAATTGTTTGTGCCTGGGAGGCAGAGGCTGCAGTGAGCCAAGATCGAGCCACTCTACTCCAGCGTGGGTGACAGAATGAGACTCTGTCTCAAAAAAAAAAAAAAAAATGCAAGTCACAGATGTATTTAGAATTTTCTAGTAGACATATTTAAAAAACTAAAAAGAAACAGGTAAAATTAATTTTAATGTATTTTAATTAACCCAATGTATTCAAAATATTATACTTTCTACATGTAATCAATATAAAAAATCATTAGTAAGATTTTTTGTATTTTTTTTCATACAAAGTCTTCCAAATCTGGGACGAATTTTATGCTTACAGCACATCCCAATTCAGATAGTCACTTTTCTTTCTTTCCTTCTTTCTTTCTTTTTTAACAGAGTTTTATTTTTATTTAGTTACTTTCTTCTTTTTTTTTCTTTTTATACTTTCTTCTTTTTTTTTCTTTTTACTTTCTTCTTTTTTTTTCTTTTTCTCACCATGTTGCCCAGGCTGGTCTCAAACTCCTGGGCTCAAGTGATCTTCCTCCTTGGCCTCCCAAAGTGCCTGGATCAGCCACATTTCGAGTGCAGTAGTCATGTTGCTAGGTGAAGGTCTCGTGTATCCTTTCTAGGAAAGGTAACTGAGAGGCCAAGTGCACAATCAGAATCCTCTCAGGTGAGCATAGAATCAGAGGAGAGGGTGCTAGATGGTCTTTAGTGATATTTTACGTATTTGACAAGTATGAGGAACCTACCCTGATTCACACTAGCGTATTCTTTCTAGAGGTTTTAGTATTTGTTGTGTTTAGTTTATCTCACCTTGGCAGCAGTACACTCAGCACTACTAGACTAATGCTGCCAAATTCTTGCTTCCTTTGATTCTATGTAAATTACTTTATTCTATTAACATACTTTCTATTTTTTTTTCCTTTTTTTTTTAGACAGAGTCTCGCTCTGTTGCCCAGGCTGGAGTGCAGTGGTGTGATCATGGCTCACTGCAAACTCCGCGTCTCAGGGTTGAGCAATTTTTATGCCTCAGCCACCCGGGTAGCTGGGATTCCACCACCCTGGCTAATTTTTGTATTTTTAGTAAAGGTGGGGTTTTGCCATGTTGGCCAGGCTGGTCACGAACTCCTGGCCTCAAGTGATCTGCCCACCTTGGCCTCCCAAAGAACTGGGATTGCAAGTGTGAGCCACTGTGCCTGGCCACAGTTTTTAAATATAATAATTATATTAATCATTTTTCATATTAGATGATAATATTTCTTTTTGTCTTTTAAAAAAATTTTTAAATTTTATTTATTTATTTTTTGAGATGGCGTCTCACTCTGTCGCCCAGGCTGGAGTGCAGTAGTGTGATCTCAGTTCACTGCAACCTCCGCCTCCCAGGTTCAAACAATTCTCCTGCCGCAGTCTCCTGAATAGCTGGGAATACAGGCATGCACCACCATGCCAGGCTAATTTTTGTATTTTTAGTAGAGATGACGTTTCACCATGTTGGTCAGGCTGGTCTCGAGCTCCTGACCTTGCTATCTGCCCGCCTTCACCTCCCAAGGTGCTGGGATTACAGGTGTGAGTATTGATTGATTGATTGATTGAGACGGAATTCGCTCTTGTTGCCCAGGCTGGAGTGCACTGGCATGATCTCGGCTTGCTGCAACCTCTGCCTCCCTGGTTCAAGTGACTCTCCTGCCTCAGCCTCCTGAGTAGCTGGGATTACAGGCGCCCCCCCACCACGCCTGGCTAATTTTTGTATTTTTAGTAGACACGGGGTTTCACCATGTTGGCCAGGCTGGTCTTGAACTGGTGGCACACACCTGTAGTCCCAACTACTTGGGAGGCTGAGGCAGAAGAATCACTTGAACTGGGGAGGCAGAGGTTACAGTGAGTCGAGATGGCACCGCTGCACTTCTGGGTGACAGAGTGAGACTCTGTCATTAAAAGATAAAAGAAAAAAAGACCTACCAAATGAGAGAAGCAGTGGCTATTTATTCTGAGCTTGCTTTAGCAAGGGAGTCAGCTACCAGCACTGGCATTTGGGCAGAGATCCAAAGGCAGGCAGAGAAATGGGAAAGCTTTATAGAGGAAAAAAGCCCTGATTGGAAGCTGTTGGCATGAGGAAGCTGTAGGTGGGCTAACCAGAAGTGGAGCGTCTTATGTGATTGGTTAGGGGTGCATATTTGGCTTTCCTTGGTTGGTCCTATGTTGGAAATGGGGACTAAAATTCTGGAAGCCGTCAGTTATTGATCAAGTCCTGGCCATTTTAGGCCAATTGTTACAGAAGTTATTTTTTAGCTTCTTGGATTGTCACTAGAGATAGCAAACTGGCTTCCTCTAAGTCTGACTTATAGCAGGCTGGCTTCCTCTAAGACTGACTTACAGCAGGCTGGCTTCCTCTAAGACTGACTTACAGCAGGCTGGCTTCCTCTAAGACTGACTTACAGCAGGCTGGCTTCCTGTGTTGTTTATTGTAGATAAAGGGTTGATCTCCTGGGCAAGGTGTTGCACATCATGGGTCAAAGTTCAATTTTTCATATGATCTGGCCATTGTCCATTTGTTATTCAGTCTCTCAGCCTCTAATTTGAAGTTGTTATAGAAATTCTGACAAATATAGTAAGATAGTAAATAAATAAGTGGCTTAAATTCTGGGAGGAAAGCAGATGATGGAATCTTTATGCTCAACTAAACTACTTGAATTAATGAAGTCGTTCAGAAAAAAAACACTCTAGGCCAGGTGCAGCGGCTCATGCCAGGTGCTGTTTTCTGTAATCCCAGCATTTTGGGAGGCCGAGGCAGGCAGATCACTCGAGGCCAGGAGTTAGAGATCAGCTTGACCAACATGGGGAAAACCCATCTCTACTGTAATAAAAATACAAAAATTAGCCCGGCATGATGGCAGGTGCCTGTAATCCCATCTACTTGGGAGGCTAAGGAAGGAGAATCATTTGAATTCGGGAGGCAGAGGTTGTAGTGAGCCAAGATCGCACCACTGCACTTGAGCCTCGGTGACAGGGCAAGACTCTGTCTCAAAAAACAAAACAAAGCACTCTAATATTCTGGCAATAATTAGGTAAAGAATGAAGAGAAAAAAAGATCCCATGCACCATATCAACAAATACAATTCGTAGGCATAGTCTTACTGAGGACTTGTTTGATCTATGTAATACAAACTATCAAACTATTACTAGAGAGAAAAAATTAGAAACATCCTTTAATAGAAACACTCTTATTTTTTCACCAGTGAATAAAAGGAGAGGCATGCTAAATTTTAGATGAAAAGGCTGAACATTGTGAAGATTTTAGCCTGTCCTCAATCAGTTTAAAAATTCAATGCAGGCCGGGCACGGTGGCTCAGGCCTGTAATCCCAGCACTTTGGGAGGCAGAGGCGAGCGGATCACTTAAGGTCAGGAGATCGAGACCAGCCTGGCCAACATGATGAAACCCCATCTCTACTAAAAATACAAAAATTAGCCTGGCGTGATGGCGGGCACCTGTAGTCCCAGCTACTCGGGAGGCTGAGGCAGGAGAATCACTTGAACCCAGGAAGCGGAGCTTGCGGTGAGCCGAGATCGTGCCACTGCACTCCAGCCTGGGTGACAGAGCAAGACTCTGCCTCAAAAAAAAAAAAAACAAAAAAAACTTCAATGCATCTCCCATCTAAATTCCCATTGGATTTTTTTTTTTAGGGAGGAAGCCAAGAAATTTTTTTTTTTTTTTTTTTTTGAGACGGAGTCTCACTCTGTTGCCCAAGCTGGAGTGCAGTGGCATGATCTCAGCTCACTGCAACCTCTGCCTCCTGGGTTCAAGCAATTATCCTGCCTCAGCCTCCTGAGCAGCTGGGACTATAGGCACGTGCCACCATACCTGGCTAATGGAAATTTTCTAAAGGTCGTCTAAAAGAGTAAACAAAAAAGAACAAGACAAATTTACTTATTTAATAAATATTTATTGATTTCCATGTCCAAGACCTAAGGATATATAGTATTGTTTCCTCACTCATTGGTTCATGGCTGAGGCCACATAACAAAAGATAGATTAACAAGAGAAATACAAACAAAAAAACTTTTTTTTTGAGCAACAAGGCTGTTTATTTCACCTGGGTGCAGGCAAACCAAGTCCGAAAAAGGAGTCAGGAAAGGGTGTTGGGATTATCATTAGTTCTTACAGATTTGGGATAGGCAGTGGAGTTAGGAGCAATTTTTTTGCAGGCAGGGGGTATATCTTACAAAGCACATTCTCAAGGGTGGGGAGAATATTACAAAGTACCTTCTTAAGGGCGAGGGGAGAATATTACAAAGGACTTTCTTAAGGGCGGGGTAGGATATTACAAAGTACCTTCTCTTTTTTTTTTTTTTTGAGACGGAGTCTTGCTCTGTTGCCCAGGCTAGAGCACAGTGGCACATCTCCGCTCTCTGAAAGTGCCACCTCCCAGGTTCACACCATTCTCCTGCCTCAGTCTCCCGAGTAGCTGGGACTACAAGCGCCCAGCTAATTTTTTTTGTATTTTCAGTAGAGACGGGGTTTCAGCGTGTTAGCCAGGATGGTCTCGATCTCCTGACCTCGTGATCCGCCCGCCTCGGCCTCCCAAAGTGCTGGGATTACAGGCGTGAGCCACTGCGCACGGCCTAGACCTGATATATGTTAACCTAAATAACAAGCAGAGAGAGAGGCTCTCTAAAAGAAAATGACGTTTATTTGGGAATAGAGTATTGCAATGGGAATCTGCATGTCATAGTAAATGATGTGCGTATTCAAGGAGATAAAGGAAGACCAAAGTTTTTTTTTTTTTTTTTTTGAGACAGAGTCTCGCTCTGTCGCCCAGGCTGGAGTGCAGTGGCCGGATCTCAGCTCACTGCAAGCTCCGCCTCCCGGGTTCCCGCCATTCTCCTGCCTCAGCCTCCCGAGTAGCTGGGACTACAGGCGCCCACAACCGCGCCCGGCTAATTTTTTGTATTTTTAGTAGAGACGAGGTTTCACCGTGGTCTCGATCTCCTGACCTTGTGATCCGCCCGCCTCGGCCTCCCAAAGTGCTGGGATTACAGGCGTGAGCCACCGCGCCCGGCAAGACCAAAGTTTTTAAAGAAAAAGCAGGAGGATTATACAATTGTTTTGAAATAATTATCTTTGGCTACAAGGGTTAATAACAGGGATGACACCAGCCTGAGGATGAACAAGTAGTTGCTGGGCAGATGTCCTTGTAGAAGTCTTTTTTGCCTAAGATTGTGATGGCTTTTGTGTAAGGTTGTGGGTTTTGTAGAGTCCTTTTCATTTTCATGCATACAAGTGTAAAAATCCTTTCAGTATGACTTCATCTGGCCTTATATGTGAGGGTTTTCTTAACATTAGTGACTCCATTTTGATTCTGACAACTTTTACATACGAGAAAATTAATGTACAGGTATGGTGGCTCACACCTGTAATCCCAGCACTTTGGGGAGGCAGAGGCAGGTAGATCACCTGAGGTCAGGAGTTTGAGACCACCCTGGTCAACATGGTGAAACCCCATCTCTACTAAAAATACAAAAATTAGCTGGGCGTGGTGGCGGGTGCCTGTAATCCCAGCTCTTTGGGAGGTTGAGGCAGGAGAATCCCTTGAACCGAGGTGGAGGTTGCAGTGAGCTGAGATCATGCTGTTGCACTCCAGCCTGGGTGACAAGAGCAAAACTCCATCTCAAAAACAAAAAAAAAAAAAAGAGAGAAAAAATTAATGATTAAAAATCTTAAAGAAATCAGGCAAGAGTAAAATGTGTTTTATTTTTTCTCACTAAGTCCCCATAGTAGCATAATATTGGTTTTAAAAAACAGGCATAGTAAGGTAACACAGCTAAATTACATTGATTAGATGAACAAAACTTAAAAAAAAAAAACCTCATTACAGGAATGGATTGCGATAGAATTATTTCTAAGGATTTATTCTAAGAAAATAATCTGTAAAACACCAGAATGTTCATTGCAAGGATAATTTTGTTAGGGAAAAACTGGAAGCAGCCTAAATGTCCAGCAGTAGGATAATAGTAAATTATCTTTTACTCATAAGTAGGATATTATGCAGCCATTAAGGATGGTGTTTTGACCAGGTGCGGTGGCTCACGCCTGTAATCCCAGCACTTCGGGAGGCCCATGCCAGCAGATCGCTTAAGTTCAGGAGCTCGAGACCAGCCTGGCCAATATGGAGAAACCTCATCTCTACTAAAAATACAAAAAAATTAGCCAGGTGTGGTGGTATATATCTGTAATCTCAGCTACTTGAGAGGCTGGGGCAGGAGACTAGCTTGAATATGGAAGATGGAGGTTGCAGTGAGCTGAGATTGCACCATTGCACTCCAGCCTGGGCGACACAGTGAGACTCTGTCTCAAAAAAAGAAAAAAGAGGCCGGGCACGGTGGCTCAAGCCTGTAATCCCAGCACTTTGGGAGGCCGAGGCGGGCGGATCACGAGGTCAGGAGATCGAGACTATCCTGGCGAACACGGTGAAACCCCATCTCTACTAAAAAATACAAAAAAAAAAAGAAAAAACCAAAAAAAACTAGCCGGGCGAGGTGGTGGGCGCCTGTAGTCCCAGCTGCTCGGGAGGCTGAGGTAGGAGAATGGCGTGAACCCGGGAGGTGGAGCTTGCAGTGAGCTGAGATCCGGCCACTGCACTCCAGCCTGGGCGACAGAGCGAGACTCCATCTCAAAAAAAGAAAAAAAACAAAAGAAAACAGAAAAGAAAAAGAAAAAAAAAGAATGGTGTTTTGAAACTATTTATTTATTTAATTATTTAAGACAGAGTCTCTATCTGTTGCCCAGGCTGGAGTGCAGTGGGGCAATCTCAGCTTACCCCAGCCTCCGTCTCCCAGGTTCAAGCAATTCTTGTGCCTCAACATCTGGAGTAGCTGGAACTACAGGCACACACCACCACGCCCGGCTAATTGTGTGTTTTTGTAGAGACGGGGTTTTACCATGTTGCCCATGCTGGTCTGGACCTCCTGACTTCAAGTGATCCACCTGCCTTGGCCTCCCAAAGTAGTAGGATTACAGGTGTGAGCCACCATGCCCAGCCTTGAAACAATTTAAATGAAAAGGGGAAACACTAGAGTTGAAAGGAACATTAGTAATCGTGGAGTCCACCTTCTTTATCTTAACTACATGGAAAACCAAAATCTGTGAAGTTAAGTGACTTGCTTGAGGACACAGGGAGGAAGTATCAGTTGTTACCAGCACAGGCTCTTGAGTAAACTGAACTGGCTTTGAATCCTTACTCTACCAATTACTGATATTGTGATCTTGGGGCTCATTATATAGTCCCTGCATTTCAATCTCCTCAACTGTAAAATGGAGATGATAAATAACGCTGGCATGAGATTTAAATGTGCCTGTTATATATCAAGTCCTTAATCCTTAATAAGTATCATTTATTAAAATGTATGTGATATAATAAAGGCTGGGCACAGTGGCTCACGCCTGCAATCCCAGCACTTTGGGAGGCTGAGGCAGGCGGATCACCTGAGGTTAGGAGTTTGAGACCAGCCTGGCCAACATGGTGAAACCCCATCTCTACTAAAAATACATAAATTAGCCAGGCATGGTGGTAGGCACCTGTAATCCCAGCTGCTCAGGAGACTGAGGCAGGAGAATCGCTTGAACCTGGGAGACCTGGGAGGCAGAGGTAGAAGTGAGCCGAGATTGCATCACTGCACTCCAGCCTGGGTAACAGAGTGAGACTCTGTCTCAAAAAAAAAAAAAAAGTATGTGATGGCCGGGCGCGGTGGCTCAAGCCTGTAATCCCAGCACTTTGGGAGGCCGAGACGGGTGGATCACGAGGTCAGAAGATCGAGACCATCCTGGCGAACACGGTGAAACCCCGTCTCTACTAAAAAATACAAAAAACTAGCCGGGCGAGATGGCGGGCGCCTGTAGTCCCAGTTACTTGGGAGGCTGAGGCAGGAGAATGGC